>NW_022436945.1:45827702-45840468 GCF_009761245.1 Sapajus apella
AAAGAAAGAAAGAAAGAAAGAAAGAAAGAAAGAAGAAAGGAAAGAAAGAAAGAAAGAAAGAAAGAAAGAAAGAAAGAAAGAAAGAAAGAAAGGAAGAAAGGAAGAAAGGAAGAAAGGAAGAAAGGAAGAAAGGAAGGAAGGAAGGAAGGAAGGAAGGGAGGGAGGGAGGGAGGGAGGGAGGGAGGGAGGGAGGGAGGGAAAAAAGAAAGAAAGAAGGAAAGAAAGAAAAAAAAAAACAAAAAATAAAAGCTTTCCTTAGGGGTACAAAATACTGACACAAAGTTAAAAATTATACAATAATCTTGTCCCAATACTTTAAAAAGATTACTATTGCAATAATTAATCTATAATTTGAACCCTTTTTTAAACTCTCAGAAATGTTAAATGAGACTATTTCTGGAATATGTCAAATGATGACTTGACCAATAAAATGTCAAATAATGATTAAAGGGGACTTAGAATCCAAAAATACACAAGGCAATGCATTCCAAACCTGTACATTTAAAAATATAAAAGTGATAATTTATGTGTTACTCTTAATAGGATTAAGGGGAAAAAAGATTAGGAATCACACAGAAGACATAATTTTAAGAAATCCAGTGGAAAAAAATAATTTTACGTATACCTCCACAATCACACATTTGAAAACTTAAATCACTTGATTTTCTATCAAAATAAAAATTATAGAAATAGACCCAAGAAGACCATTTGACACAGCAGATATTGAAACAAACACTAGAACTAGGTAAAGTCACATGTGTATTTTCAACTAGATTTTAGGGACTCCATAATTTCATTTATAGTTTAAATTATTTTGAGCCACAGAGAAAGATAGATAACTCTCCATTTTATTTCAGACATTTAACTATTCAAAAAAAAAAAAAACCCTCACATTCTAAATGAAATCGTAAATATGACGCCCCAACTCTAAATGAAATAGGGAAAAAATAGATGGCCAACATATAAAATTCACAAGTGATAAACATAAATTAGAAGCTTAATCTGATCGCACACACTTGTGCTGGCATTTGTATGATTTCCAGATTAATTAAAGATTTGATTAGCTATGTAGTTCAAACCTCAGTGAAATATATCCTTTTTCTAGGGTAACATAAATGACAGAGTTTGATAAATTAAGAATGGTAACTCAGGCAAATATTAATCAATAAATATTAATAATGGAAATAGACAACTATCCACTAAATAAATTGAAAAAAAGAGTTAAACAAAATTGTGGACATTACTTCTATTAAAGCATTGTCCAGACAGCTTCGGTAGTTTCAGTTTAAGGAATAAGATGTTTTTTTACTCTATGAAGAAGCCCAGTGAATAGAAAAATAAAATAATTTTATAAGTTTTACTTAATTTTGATAGCTTACCCTACAAAAGCTGAAACAAACTAGAAAACAGTTTATATATATATATATATATATATATATGCAAATATATGTATTTGTTTTCTCATGTTCATCTGTGCCAGAAAATAGCAGTTGAAAGAAATAAAACCCAATATATAGTTAAAGAAAATATTTATCTGAAGAATGCAAGGATTGTTTAATAAAACCCATTCTATTCAGATAATAAGAATTATAAGAGTCTCAATAATTAAAATATGTTTTAATAAAACAGTATTTAGAATGCAGAGAAATGGAATCACTCTTAAATTGTTGTTGAGAATGTAAGTGGTATAGCTGGTATAGCCATTCTGTAAAACAGTCTGGCAGTGCCTTACGAAGGTAAAGATGCAACTGCCCTATGGTATAGCAATTGCATTCTTGGATATTTATCCCAGAGACATAAAAATGCATGTTCTCATGCATACCTGCACACAAATATTAATAGCAATTTTATTTCAAATACAAAACTGGGAGAGGCCTATCTTTTGATAGGTGGGTGTTTAAGCAAATTGTGGTACATCTATAACATGAAAACTATTTACAAAAAAAAGAAACAGATCATTAATACAGTTTTATCCACAGAATTACATACAAATGAAGTTCTATTCACAGTAATTATGATTAACTTTAAAGCAACCAAACACAAAAGGTTATGTGCTACATGATTTGAATTATATGACATTTTGAGATGGTAAAATTTTAGAAATGGATAACAGATTAATGATTATTAGGAGTTAGGGGCAAGGAGGTAGGGAAGGAGGCAGGTGTGGTTATAAAACTGCAACACAAAAGGAATCCTTACAGTGATAACATTGTTCTGGTGTGATGTCTATGGTGGTGGATATGTTAACAGACACAGGGATAAAAAATATATAGAACTAAATATATATACATACAAAACCCCATACATAAATAAGTACAACAACAATTGGGGAACTCTGAATAAATGTTCTGTATTTTGACTATATCATAGTCATTATCCTGGTTATGATAGTTAATCTTCACTTAACATCATTGACAGGTTCTTGGAAACTGCAACTTTCAGTGAAATAATATAAAACCAATGTTATTAGGTTGGTGCAAAAGTGATTGTGGATTTTGTAATTACTTTTATGGCAAAAACCGCAATTACTTTTGCACCAACCTTTAATGTCAATGGCTAATTGATATAAATAAGAGTTAAGTTCCTATGGCATATTTCTAGTCACAAAAATACCATTAAACTTCTAAATAAAGACCAAAACATTTCTAACATTAAATATTGCAATAAATGTGAATATATATAATATATATATAATATATATTATTTTAAATATAAATATAAATGTGAATATGCAATATATATAATATATATACATTATATAATATATATATACATTATATTATATATATATATATACACACACACACACACACATACATTATATATATTTAGAAAGTTTACTACAAACAAATGAGATAGCTACTTATGGTAGTTCAGGGTCACGAGTGGCCAGAGACTCTCCTGGAAGCTCAGGATACAGAGCAGGCAGCAGCTCTGGGCAGGACACCATCCCATTACAGGGCACACTTACACGTACCCACCTCACTCAGACTGGGACCATGTAGACACATGTTACCCTATCAGGAACGTCTCTGGGGTGTGGGAGAAAACTAGAGTGCCCTGAGAAAACCCTCGCAGACACGGTGAGCACATACAGGCTCCACACAGATGGTAACTCTGGCCAAGAATAAATTATTTTTTTCTCATCAAAGTTATAATGAAATAATTTTGAAGAAAACGATGTTATTCTGGGACCCGACGTATTCCATAATTCTGCCAAATATTACTATTTTGGGAAACTGCGTAAAGTGTACATGGAATTTCTCTTTGTTATTTCTGCAAGTACATGTGAATCTACAATCATCACAATGATTTTTTTAATTAAAATACTTTAATAGATGAAAAATGGAAGAACATTTAGTTTGCATGTCAAACAACATAGTCCTTAATCGTGAAATTATTGAGATATTTCCACTTAATAAAGTAGTAATATATTTTTGAAATTGTTATGACAGTTGTATCCAGAGAACTAACTACTTTAGAAATAACTGAATTATTTTAAAAAATTAAGATTTTTAACAAATTCTTTACTTTTTTTGCAAAGAAAACATAAGAAATTTCAATGTTTCAAATGAATACATATAGTATGGTAAACTGGTGTATATGATAAGGGAAAATAATTTTTTTAATAGGTAAAATTTTTAATTGCCAAGTAGGAAAATAATTTTGAAATAGCACTAATGTTCATAAACAGAAATATGGGGATTCTCAAAGAATTTTTGTGAATTTAAGTGTTTATATTAAGCAAACATTTTAAGAGACTATTTAACAAAATGTATCAAAAAGACTTTTCAGTAAAAACCTTTTAGACCAAGATTTCTCCAGGATTGACATAATAAGTTTTACATGGTTACATGGTCTGGGGTGCGTGTGTGTGTGTGTGTGTGTGTGTGTGTGTGTGTGTGTGAGAGAGAGAGAGAGAGAAAGAGAGAGAGAGAGAGACATATAATTCATATAATTCAGTATATGCTTGGCAATGGGCAATGTACTGCAGGTTTAAGAATATAAACTTGCTTAATCCTTACAACAAGCACACAAAGTCATTGTTATCAGCTCCATTTTACCAAATAGAAGACTCTGCTGCTATTACAAGAAATATGTTATTATGTTAAATAACTTACCCAAGGTTATCCAACTTGTTATTTGATAACGTTAGAATTAGAATCCAGGTAGTTCCACACCAAATATCTGTTTTGTTGATAACTATGATAGACTCACAATTTAATAAAATAATTTTGTGGTAGCATTTTTTTGATGGTTAAAAAACAAGCTAAAATCTACTTAAAGATATGATTCTACATAAAGTCATATTTTTTAAAAATGGTGGAGTACCCTGAAGCTATTTAGCTATATACTATACAACTATTATAGGAAAATAATGTATTTTATGACAATTGCTTGGTCTGCCCCAGAAATACTTATGGAGGAAACTTCCCCATGATCGAATTATCTTCACCTGGTCATTCCCGTGACATGGAGATTATGGGAACTACAATTCAAGATGAGATTTGAGTGGGGATGCAGCCAAACCATATCAGGAAAAATAAAGATATCCTAGGAATGTTCATATTTTATCAAACAGCCAACACTGCATCTTTCCTAGGAAAAAAATACCTAGCAAAAGGAGCAACTACTGATGAGAATGGAAGGGATTTTATAATTTGCTATCGGCACTCACCTCTTTAAAAATACATCTGCATGTGGTAAATAGTAGTATGATTTTTCTTGCAAATTAATTTTCTTTGTACTATTACTCTTTTACTTTCATAAAGTAATATTTGTTAGTCTCAGTATGAACTTTAAAATATGTCTTTTTATTATAACAGCTTGGCTTGGTGATTTTGGCCTAACTTCTTGAATTTAATTGAAGACAAAAAATGCCTAAGTAGTGGGCTTTATTTTCACTACTAAAGAATATGTTTTATTAATTCAATTTATTAAGACACTTTTGACTCTGGGCTTGTTTATAAAACATTCTTGTGCAAATTTTAAATTTTTTTCACAATTTTTGTTACTTTCCTTTAGCATGTTTGATAATTATCACAAGAGAACAACAATTTATATTTTGTTGCAGTGGTTCATTGCTATTCCTCTCCACAGGCTACTTTAAACTTATTTGTATATTATGCTACGTAAGCCAAAACTAGCACAAAGTTTATTTCCAAAACATTACCAAATAAAGACAAAAGGAATCAATTGCAAAAAAACAAATGCCCTCTGTAACAAACAAGCACTCACAAGTGGTAATAGCCCCCAAAAATAACTTCCTGATAGAAAACTATACATTAGAAATAACCATTGTTGATATTTCCTAAACATTATTATGTGATTAGAGGTATAGAAATTAAATAAAAGGATTTGCCTGCTTTCTTGTTTGTTTTGTTTGGCTTCTACAAACAATTTCTTTTTCTAGTATTTTATGGTTTGAAAATTTAATATATTTTAGGTGTGGCAGAGGAAGAGACTTTAAGTGCCTAATCATACTGAATCATCTCTGAGTACAGTTTTCTTCATCTGCCCTATCAAAAAAAAATTTTGAGGATCAAATTATATAATGTCTATGAAAGTACTGTCTTAATTGTGCCATTTGGTGTTTATATGCTGTTAAGCTGTATTTAGTTGTTAAATAAATTTAGAGTTTAAAAATTTCAAATATAAAACCTCTAGACTAACCTATAAATAATTATATCCTTAAATATTTTAAAGTCTTTATTATATCACTAACAGAATATGCTCTCTGAGAGGTGGATTAGTTAGCTCTCTTGCTTCTGACTTATTTCAAAAGGCTTATTTTTCCCTAGTGGCACTTAATGAATGCCGCTATAACCATGCTGGTCAAAAGAAGGCAGGCTTCCTGTCCATTCTTTTTCTGGCATGAAGAAAAATTATAATTGAATGAATGAATAAAAGTTCTTTTGTAAAATAGTAGAGCTGAACTCTATCCCAATCTTACAGAGTGTTTCTGGCAAATGGCTGATGCTAAGAGAAGTGCAACAGTGCCTAAGATTGGTGTAAATTCAGCAAGTCTGGTTTTCACGTTCTGGTTTAGTATACCACATGGTTCCATCCTCGTGGGAGTAACTCACTCTTAGCTTCAAACTCCTTTGCATGAGAAACACTATTATGATACTTGTAACGAAGTAAACACTTCCATAGCAACTACTCATATTTGAATCTTGGAAAGAGAAGGCAAGACTAGAAAGGGGGAAAGGGAGACTACCTTTTCTTGGGTCTGACTGGCCTCATCAGCATAACACAAGCCGGTTGTATTGTACACCCAAGGCTTGACTTCAGCCTGTGCTTAAAACTCTGCCTCCCTACATGGCTGTGTCCTTATGCATCTGGAACCTTTGTAAAACAAGTTCTTTGAACTCACTCTAACACTTTACAGCCTGAGTCATTTTCTCTAAGCTATTCATAAAGTTCAAATGAATTACACCACCTTTTGAATGAGAATTTTAAAAGAGCTCAAATAATCAGATATTTAAAAATCAAATATTTGAAGTGGTCCCAGTCACCTAGACCTCTTTCCTTTAACTAGAACCTAAAATGAAAGCAAATATTCATGTTATCCTTGTTCAAAATCTTTACTCATACCACTCAGCCTGCACTGTAAAACATAAAATTGATGAATGACAGAAATTTGTGATTCACAACTAAACGATGTAGTAAAATAATTAATAGAGTTTAGGGTTAAAATTAGACTTTTCTTCATGACATAATAGTAAGCTATGTAAAAGCAGCTTCTGTGGTGCGAAGTGGAAATTAACATAAATCTTCAGAATTTTTTCAGAAACTTTGGACTCAATGATGTTCAGAGGAGAAAATCTTTGAATAGTAACTGTTAACTCTTTTTCAGAAACATCAGAATTAGCTAACTAGAACTTTCAAGTTTCTTGATACTATTTGGAATTATATCTCTAATCTTTTTCCCCTGTGGCTTGCTTTATGAGACATCCTGTACTCAAAGACATACATTGTGATCACCACACATTGTCCTCAGATGCCATCTAGTAGCAGATTTTTTGGGCCAGTCCTTCTTTACTTTGACAAAACTGGCCTTACTAATCAAAGCTGAACCTTTTTTGAGTTGCATCAGGTATAACAGCCTCTCAACAATCCTTCCGTTGTGATTTGTGAGTCAAAAATTTGTTATGAACTTCCCTACTTTCACTCAAGCATTTCAAGCAGGATTAAACGTCTTTATATCTGTACTAATGAAGTGCATTTGAAAAAACAGACTATATTCAGCTTTATCTTGTCTTTAGTCATAATCTTATTAGAGCACATATTCAGCAAGATGGTTGTACAAGCTCATTATTCTTTTTCAATTAACTAAGGCTTTGTTTTGGATTATAGGTATTTCAAAGTTATTACTTACTTTGCTTAAGGATAGCATAAAACCAACAAAATTCATATTCTTTCTCAAACAAATACTATATTTATAAATCTGTTTTCTGTAGATGTCAATGACGCTGTTGCCACTTTCAAAAATTATTAAAGGTTATGTATTTGTGAACATTGTTAATTGAGAAGATAGATTTTCTTACTTGAGGACTGATTACTCTATTTAATAATGATAAGTATATGGAAACCAGAATAATGAAATGAGATCTATTCACCTGATTAAATTTTTGTAAAATATTAGTTTAAAATCTGAAGGTTCTAAGAATTTTTATTCATATAGGGAATGATTGTACATGTATATATTTATGTAGAGATGAAGAGAGAAAATGGAAGGTTGATGGGGATATGTACAATTGCCTACATTTCATTGTTTTTCTATGATAAAGAATGTATCTTTTATTAATTCTGTATTTACTAATATTTATATTCAGTGGAAAATATGACCTTAAAGGCATAGAGAACTGCATACTATTACAGCTATCTTAGAATTTTGACTTTGTATTCATATTTTATCATTTTCTAATCTTTTGCTGCTTGGAAAATTCTTGCAGAAGCTTTAAATGAATGTTGATCTCTGTTTAAGTTTAGGGGACTTATTTTTCCACTGTTCAATTTCTGTACTCCTTTTGTTTCATTGCCTGTGCTTTTGTTAAAAAGAACATGAGATGGCTTGGACAATGTAAGGATGATTGTGAGAAATTCGTCAATTCATGCATTTCATCTCAGCCTATATATTTACTTGTTGGTTTCTTTAGAAACTGTAGGCCTTGTTTTATGGTGAAGAAAGAGCAAAATAATAACCACATAGGGATAGGAACATAGGTTGAGTTACTTTCGCTTTTAAAACTGAGAACATAGTTTAAAATACTTGTTTTTATATTTCTGGTCAAATTAAAGAATGAATTATTTTGTCTCCTTTCTCAAAGATCAACAAAAGTGCTGTCCAGGTCTATTTGTTATTTAATTTCACCTGAGGAATGTGTTTTTTTTCTAAATAAAACAGTTTTACTTGTCAAGAAGAAAACAATAGATTTTGGAACATTGAATGACACTCTGGTTTGAGTTAAAATGTTTTTATGCTAGGTGAGAGTTTTAAAGCAAACCAATAAAAAATATTTTCAAATTACTTATAGTTGAAAGAATAAACAGTACTTCAAAGATGGCTACGTATAATGAAACTTTATTGCAGATACATCTCAATTATGGGTGTTAACTGTCCTCCAATGCTTCACATATCCCAGTCATGTCTAAGACAGGATCTTGATCTGATCTCAATCTTAAAAGAACTCAAGTAATCACAACCATAGTACTATGTTGATACTAAAGTGCCCTTTTTATTTTCCCTTTTCCATTTACTGAGGTGTAACTTTCTAGCAATATAAAATAAGATTCACAGATGTAAACACTTCTTAGGAAACCAAATAATTTCTTATCTGTTAATTGTTATAGCATCAATTACTTAAAATAATGGATACTGTAGGGGAAATAAGACAATTTTGAGGTATTTAGACATATTTACTAATATCGTCTGTGTATTCAAATAATCTACTAAGAAAACAGTTTTTAATTTCCCTTCAGATGTAAAGAGTAAGGTTGTTGAGCTTTTCTATAGTGGGTTGAAAGATGGAGTGGAAGGTACATTGTGCATGGGGAGAAAGCATACATTTCAGTGATTCCTATAAAGAAAATTTGTCGATAATAATTTTAATGAATCTCATGTCCAGCTGAATAACAGTAGCAATGAAGTGAACTCAGCCTTTCCTTAACTTTGTCAGCTCAATGAGGTGTTAATATTATGGTCAATGGGAGCATGGCCGTATGAAATGCAGGCAATGAGTTTCTTTAGTTCTGCTTTTTAAAATAGAAACATTCAGCAACACATTTACACGTCAAGCCTTTCAATGTCAAATTTTAATTTAATGAAATCAGCACTTTTCTGATTCACACAATGCAATGTAATTGCCTTGTAGGAAGACAGTTAGGAGATAGTTCCAACTCCAGAAACTAGAATTTATGACTTTAATGGAAACAAATTGCTCCTTTTTCACCCTTATATCAGGCTTTCTAAATTTTACTTTTTATTTCAATTCTAATCTGAGACAATTTAACCACAAATGATTTCAAGAATGTTTAAAGCAAATATAATTTCCTTTTTCTAAACTTTTGTTTTCTATAATGTTACATGAAAAAGAAACATTAAACAATGAAACAATAGACATAATAAAAATCTTTCTTGGTAGAGTCATACAATCATCTAAACACTTACATTAGATAGCAGTAATAATTCAAAATAAAATTAATTCACTTTATAAAAAAAATTATTTTTATACTAATGAAACAGGAGGCCAATACACTAAATCAGATTCAGTAAAGCATTCAAACATTTCATTTATAAATTAACAACAAACACTAACTGATAATTATCAAAATACCTTTTAATGTATAGATTCCAGGTCAACATATACACAATTCAACTTATAATCTTTCTTTGCAACGTCTTCATCTTCATATAATTACATTTACAGCCAACAGTGCAATTATTTGATCTCATAAACCACAAATTCAGGAGACTACAAGACCTCTCTCTTTCCTCCTACCATATCTCATGGGTCACTGAATCCTATTGATTTTCCTACTTTAGTATCTCAAAATAACAACCGCTGCTTAATTACTAATGACTTAAGACAAATTCTCATAATCTCCCATGTGAACTGTAATAAGCTCCACTCTGACCCCTGTGTCTATGGGTCTTATATTCTGCTACTCCATCTTCACCAATATAGCCACAGACATTGTTTTAAAATATAAATACAACCAGGTCTCTCCTATTTTTGTTGTTGTTTGTTTAATCTTCTCAGTGGTCTCACTACTTACAAATAAAATCTGAGTTTATTCAAATATCATAAGATATAGTCTACAATTTCTCCTTGGCCTAATTTGTCTATGTTATATAAATATAGTCTACATCTCAATCAAGACTAAAACTGCAGTTCCCTTAACTGTCTAATATATTTCTAGTTCAGC
Organism: Sapajus apella; assembly: GCF_009761245.1. Taxonomy (NCBI): domain Eukaryota; kingdom Metazoa; phylum Chordata; class Mammalia; order Primates; family Cebidae; genus Sapajus; species Sapajus apella. The sequence continues at coordinate 45,838,134 of NW_022436945.1, forward strand.
ACATGCTGTTCTGGCTCCTGAAATACGCTTCTTTCCTCACCAACCTCTCAATCTCACTCTGTTCCCATCTGGAAAAATCCTACTCCTCTTTTATGATATATATAAAACAACTTTTCTTTAAGCACATACCTTATGCATTCAATTTGATGACTTGCTGATTCGTGTCAATGCTCTATTTTGGAAGTGCTTGCAAAATTGCACTTATCATCTTGTATTCCAATGGTTTACTTACATCACTATCTCCACCCCATGACTGTGTGCCCTGGAGAGCAAACAGTATTCCATATTTATTGGCTTTTTTTATCTCTAGCACTTTCCACAGTGTCTGACACATACTATGACTCAACAAATGTTTGCTGAATTTAATTGACATAAAATGGATTAAAAAAAAAAAAAGGTGTACTCATCTAAGGCTCTACTACTTACACAAAAATTTTGTGAGGCTATGAATCACACCAGAAAGTATACCAGCTTTATAAAGATTGTAAGTAGAATATTAAGAGGTTGAAATCTCATCATAAAATGAGACAAAACTGATAAAAGAGAGCCAGTTTATATTTTATTTTCCATTTGTTCTTTGAAGGTTCAAATTTTCAACTTTAGTTTCGATTTTGTTAAAGGTATAATGAAATTTCTCACCTTCACAAGAATCATGGCTTGTTTACTGAGTCAGTTTTAGAAAGTACAGTAGTAACTTTATCCATGGGGGATACCTTTGAAGATACATCAGATGCGTGAAGCTGCAGAAAGCACCCAACTCTATATATGCTATGGTTTTTGTATATGTACATACCTCTAACAAATTTTTACTTGTAAATTAAGCAGAGTAGGAGATCAATGACAACAATAATAAACAGGAACAAATAAGTTATTTGAACACAAAGTGACTATCATAGACAGTGCAGATCTGTTGGACAAATGTATGATTCACATCCTGGGCAGTACAAAGAGGACAGTGCAAGATTTCATCACGCTACTCAGCACGGAAATTTAAAACTTATGAATTGGTTACTTCTGGAATTTTCTATTTACTATTTTCATGCCATAGTTCACCACTGGTGGCCAAAGCTGTAGAAAGAAAAACAATTCCTGGATAAGGGAGACTGCTGGACTTTGAAATGAAGAGTGATAATACATTGTTACATAAGCAAAAGTGATGGTTGCGTTTGTGTGAGGTTCATCGTGCTTCTGATGCTTCATTTCTGCTTAAGTTCCTTACATACATTAGAATAAAGTTATAAATCATCACAACTCACAGGAGCTGATGGAAACAGACTAGGAAGATAACACATTATACTGAAAAATAACTTAGATTGAAATAAAATTGTGGCAGGTGGGAGGGAGAATGCAGCTTGCTTCTGTGATGTTGTATATTTAATATAAATTGAAACCTTAAAAAATATATATTGTAAAAGATTTTGGTTCTTTCTGGGCCGCACAGTCTCTATTAGTCCATAATATAAGACATTCTAAATTCAAAAAGTCCTCCTCAATTACTTTAATTTCGAAAATTCAATTTTCTTCCTATTATTTTATGCATACAACATTTTAAAATCATGTGAGTATGTGAGTTTTACCTATGCATGTCTGAGTCTGTACTTATGTGGATATACCTCAGTATAATTATTAGGTCTTATGATAAACAAAAAATTAAACTAAATCTAGACTATTTCAAAAATAAAATCATTTCAGTATTACACAAAATTTGAGAGTTTTCAAAAATAGGTTATATTATCTTCTAATTTACTAATTACATAAATAGATATTTATGTATACTTACTGTGTATGAAATATATAATATATACATATATTAATATGTAAATAAATATATCATAAAAAGACCTCTTCAGGTTAAGGTGTAGAATCTATAGAATCTATAGGATTAACAGAATGAATTCCTGTTAATCAAAAGGAATTAACAGGCCAGGTGTGGTGGCTCATGCCTGTAATCCCAGCATTTTAGGAGGTTGAGATAGGTGGATCACTTGAGGATAGTTCAAGATCAGCCTGGCCAACATGGCAAAACCCTGTTTCTACAAAACAAACAAACAAACAAATAAAAACAAACAAACAAATTAGCCGAGCATGGTGGTGCACCTGTAGTCCCAGCTACTCAAGAGACTGAGACATGAGAATTACTGGAACCCAGGAGGAGGAGGTTCTGTGCAGTGAGATTGCGCCAGTGCACTCCAGCGTGGGTGACAGAGTAAGACTCTGTCTCAAAAGAAGAAAAGGAACGAAGGAAGGAAGGAAGGGAGGGAGGGAGGGAGAGAGGGAGGAAATGAAAGGAAGGAAGGAAGGGAGGAAAGGAAGGAAAGGAAGGAAAGAAGGAGGG
>NW_022436945.1:45840568-45930043 GCF_009761245.1 Sapajus apella
GAAAGGAAGGAAGGGAGGAAAGGAAGGAAAGGAAGGAAAGAAGGAGGGAGGAAGGAAGGAAGGAAGGAAGGAAGGAAGGAAGGAAGGAAGGAAGGAAGGAAGGAAGGAAAGAAGGAAGGAAGGAAGGAAGGAAAGAAGGAAAGAAGGAAGGAAGGAATAATAAAAATATTATTTTTTTAATTTAGTCATATGTTATGACCAGATAGACCCCAAAAAGTTTCAGCAAGTACAGAAGATGGTCTTAATACTGGAAGGAAGGGTGGTGGAAGAAACATAAAGAATCAAATGTAGGAACAACTTTACTAGTAAACAATCCAAGTCACTGGAACATGACATAATGGACACTGACTTTGAAGAGATAGCAAATTGGCTGGATCATAAAAAATACTACTATGATACTAGAACTGTTTTCCTGCCTCAAACAGAAATATACTCTACTGTAGTTTAGCAAGCTTTCCTGAGATGCTTCTGAAATTGTCTCCTGTGTCTTCTGTGTTTCTAGTGCATCTTAAAAATGTCTATAGTATGCAGAATAAAATCATTCTACAACTTTTGGAAGTTATAAAACTGCATTTCATACTGCTGCTAAGATAGGTGGTACATCTATAATTTTCTTATGACAGAATTTTCTGCAACTAATCAAAGTTTTGAAATTGACATTATAACTTTAAAAGTAGTATAAAATTTCTTAAAATATGGAACATGTTTAATTGATAAATTGTATATCAATTTCATTCAGGTATATGGGACACATGATACAATGCAAGAATTCTAAGTTTACAGTTCAATGTGTTTTGACAAATGTAGAAAGCCATATAACCATCAAAATAATTAAGATATAAAACATATTCATCACCTAAGAAAGCTTTCTCAGGCTTGCTTGGAGAAGAATTCAACCCATCTGATCCTAGTGAACAATTTCTATTTCTATCACATTACATCAAATTGTTCTGTTCTTGAACTTCACATAAATAGAATCTTATAATATGTACCCTTTTTTTGTCTGGGTTCATTTACTCAAGAAAATGTGATTCAGTCATATTATTTTGTGTGTTACTACTTTATGTCTTTGTATTGATGAGTAGTATTTCATATATTAATAAATATTTATTATAAAATACTGTCATCTGTTGATAGATACTAGTTGTGTTTCCAGTTTGGGTCTATTACAAATAAACTTCTATTAGAATTAACATTAAATTGTTTATGTAAGCACTATCTTTCATTTGCCTTAGATATTTAGGCGTAAAGTTGCATGGTTAAACAAATAAAAGCTTGCCAAACTGCTTATTATACCAAAATAGTATTTGAAACATTTTGTATTATTGCCAGTAATGCATGAGAGTTCCAGTTCCTTCATTTCCTTTCAACATTTGCTAATTTTGTTCTTTCTAATTTTACCAGTCTGTAATGTATAAATTGTGAATTTTTCTTGCAGTCTACTACAACTTTTTACTTATTTACTAGGTTTTTAGGATCCATGAGATATTTCTTTCCTGATATTACTAATTTGTAACTTCTCACCATTTTTCCTCATTCATTTAAGTCAAACTTTCCCAAACATGATTCTTTAAGAGGATTAAAGCCTACAAAAATGACTTGAGTGTTTCTTCCAAAGTAATGCTAGTAAAATTATAGCTAAGAGATTACCTGCAGAAAATATGTCCTTTAAAAATTACAGTTTAAATATTTCAAAGATCTTGGGTGCAAAAGACTGGTCTAACTAAAAACACATCAATTTTAATAATATTTTAAATAATCTGTCTTTTTATATTTCTCTAATTTTCTCTATTTTATTCATATTCATCTTTCACCTATATATATTTTTCCTTTTACATGACTTGTGTTTGATTTGCTGTTTGTATGCTGCCTTTGTATAGTTAGGACTTAGATTATTAAATTTTACATTTTCTTCTTTACTAATGTAAACATTTAATTTTGTGTAGGTTTATATACGTAAACATAAAGCAGTGGAAGCACTACCTTAGGTTTGTGCAATAACTTTTGATAAGTTGTTTACTAGTATTCAGTTCAAAATATTTCATAATTTTTATTTTGATTATATATATTAATCATTTCATCAATATTTTAGGGTATTTACCTCTTTACAGATCAGATAATACAATCTAACTTTGAGTTGTGCATTACTTTAATTTTTTTTAATTTTGAGATATTTTTATAGCTTAATCTGTGTCTAAAGAGGTTAACATTTTGTGTGCATTTAAAATCTGTCTACTTGAGATGGGAGTTAAAAATTTCAATTTGAATATGTCCAGATTGACATTGTGGATATGTCTGTGGCTCATTTCAATTTAATCAGTAATTGGTTTGATCCGTAATGTTTTAAAATTTTTAAAGGTTGTACATACATTTTGATTTATTTAATCTTCTTGGTGAATGGTCACTTTTATAATTGTATATATCGCTTTTTAGAAACATGTTTAGTCCTGAATAATACATTTACTCATATTAGTAGAGCACTTCCTGTCTTCTTCAGATAATTTTTAAAACCCTATGCATTTTTCATTTTTTCACTTTTTACCTGACTATGTCTTCTTATTTAATGAAGGCTTCCTCCAGGAAGTGAATAGTTAGGTCTTGCATTTTGTCTGATTCGACAATTTGACTTTTATTCAGATTGTTTAGACCATTTAGATTTAATTACCTATAAGTTTGAGCTTAATTTTGAAATCTTGCTATATGTTTTCTATTTGCCCCATCTGTTTTTGATCCCTTTTATTCTTTTTCTAACATCTTTTAGATTAATAGAGTAATTTTAGTATTCTATTATGGAGCCAGATTAGTTTATTTCTATAAATCTTTGATTTTGTATTGTAATCCTCACCCAAGGATCTGCAAGATGCATCTTTAACTTAACAGAGTCTATTTTAATATTGCTATACTATAAAAAATATAAAATAAGAATGGTATTCCAGTTTAATTTTCTTCCCTGTTTGCCATTTCTACCTATTTCATAAATTATTACTTGAAAATTACAATAATGTCTTTTATATCTTCTGCTATATATTTACCATACTTAGCATCCCCTATTCCTTTTCGTATATTCCATTTTCTTCTCATATTTTCCATTAATCTGAAAATCTACATCATTTCTTATAGTGAAAACTAGCAGTTATACATTTTTTCCACTTTTTCATAAAAATATTTTAATTTTACCTTATTTTTTAAAGTTAATTTGAATGAATATAGCCTTACAGCTCAAGGGGTGGGTGTGTGTGTGTGTGTGTGTGTGTGTGTGTGTGTGTGTGTGGTGTGTTTCTGCACTTTAAATAACAAACTATATGTCTACCGTCTTGCATTATTTCTGAGTAATCTGTAGATTTTCTTTTCTTTTATCTCCAGGATGATGTAAGTTCAAAGTGATTTTAAGATATTCACTATCACTAGCTTTGCATAATTCAAGCATGTCTTGTCTTGTTTTTCTTGTTTCAGTTTTAATGAATTCCTTGGGTTTTTAGTATATTCTTTTCATTAACTTTGTAAAAACTTACACATTTATTAAGTTGTTTTTTTTTTTCCTGCATTCCACTTTCTTCTCTCTCCTTTTGTCTATCTAATTACACAGTTACTCCAATTACTGCTGGCTCCAAATAAATTGGAGAAATTTATTTCTCCAATTTCAACTTCATTTATCATATGCATTATTTATTCTCCTGCAGTGCTGAAAAGATTTTCTTGGTTCACGTATTTGAAAGGACACACTACCCCTACAAAACATACTCACATAACTATATAGTTAAAGGTAAATATAGGTAGAGAGTACAGGAAAGCATTGAAGAATTAAGATACATCAACATGCAAGCACCCCAGAGGTTGGGCTTAGACTCTGGCTCCAGCTTGAAGCACCAAGATCTGCCACAGGGATGTTGGCTTTGGGAGAACTCAAAAGAGAAGCTGTCAGAATGTATATGTATGTCCCCCTGGACACCTGATGAACCTTTTCCTGATTAGGTTATATTAGTTAGGTTTTGTATATTCTAAATTTTATAATGCTTCAAGATTTTGGAAAATCTAGCTGATCAAGGAGAAACTACCCCTCTTAGAACTAGCAATTCCATAAGATAATAAACAATTCACCTTTCAACATGTCTTTTATATGCAAACCAACTAATCCTAAGTCCATACCTCCGGCTACCTCCCTTATTTAATTCTCATATGCTAGTCCAGTATTTCCCCAGCCCTAAATTAACCAGGGCTAGGTATTAAACCTAGATACGAGAGACAATCCTTATAGCCAAGAGACCACTGACATTATTCAGGCTTGCCAACTCTAAACTTGTTTCTATGCCCTGCCCTCTTTATGTGGAAAACTCCATAAAGTCTCTGGAATATGCTTTCCCTTTGATCCTTCTGCCTGCTGACCAAACTTGGTGCTCCCCCAAGTGGCCCTCAATAGTGTGGCGTAGTCCCAGTTCTTGGAAACTACAGGTAGTGATTTTTTTCGTTCAGTAACATTGACCATTTGGGTCATGAATCAGTTACCTCCACCAATTAAAACCCTGTGGGTACAATTGGAACATAGGCCAATGGCAAACTGTTGGTAAAGAAAGTGACTTATAGGGTTGTCAGGAGAATATGAATTATTAAAGCTATGTTATAAATTTTACTGTCATTACTTTGGAGAGGAGTTAATAATCTGACAGCTAAGCATGTCCAGAGATAATGATAAAGCTTTTTCTATCCAGATTATCAAAAGTATCTATACAATTCAAGCTCTGACACTTAGAAAAGACATTTTTTACTATAATTCTCATGACTATTTCTTTTTTAGTATTTTTGCACAATTTATAGACCATAAAAACTAAATGGCTACTGACCAAAATAATAATCACTCGAGTTATCAGATGAAGTGAATACATTGTTTTAAGGAAACATTTTAGTTAACCAGATATTCTAGTCAAAGTTGTTTTTAAACCTATAGAAGTTTGACACAATTCTTTTGCTTCCCACTACCATTGACTTTTGAAATTTATTAAAGAAAGCAATAGATTAATTTAATATAACTATGAATTATTAATTGAATCTAGTCCCTTCACTGGCTAATCAACATCCATTGAAAGAATTTGATGTGGAAACTTTAATTCTTTATTTATTGATAATTCCTTAGTAACATTGCTCATCATCAGGTTGCCACTGGATTTGCCAAAATCAGTCATATGTATACTATTAGTTACACTACTATTACATGAAATAGCATAAATTAAACTAAGAGCATTACAAGCTAAGTGAAAGTGGGAACAGGAATTTCTGTATACTCTTTACTGCCATTTGAACCTGCTTGCTTTAGGCCATGTCTTTATTTCAAACTCGCCCTGGACTTCTCATAATATCATATTGCAAATAATTATTGCTATTTTAGATAAAGGTTGTGCTTTGTCCCTACATACCCATGTTGTCCATATAGTTTCATTTCCCATTTTCTGAGAGGTGATTCTCAATAATGTTAAGGAACCAAGGGGAATATTTTACCATAGGTGAGACCCATGGTTAAATGCTTACTGGAAAACATTTCTTTTTTTTTTTTTTCCAGTAACTTAAAGATGCTAAAAATGTTTTCTTTAAAAAAAATGCATTGAAATGTTTTTAACTCATTTTTCGTGTATTTGTTCTTTTAGTTACTAAGAGAATATTAAATTATCCAACTTTCCATATCTTTTTCTTGTTTTATTATTTATGATGTTACTTTACATAAAACTATATTCATGCATTTGCTGATCATTTTTCTCAGTAAAATTTGTTTTTTTCATTTTTAACTCGTATTGGGACTCAGAAACCAGTACCCCAAATATGATGCTTTGGCACGCTGAACTAAGAATGCCTTATGATATCTCTGACCTTCCCTCCAATCCCCTCATTTCTCAATCTTCCATCTCTCCCAAAGCACAGGATAAAGTTCCTCTATGAAATTTCCTTATCTGCCTAAAGTCCTCCCCTGCCAAAAAGGAAAACAATTACCTAACTTTCCTGAGTTTTCATTAACTGAACTCATATAGCAGGAAGAAGGATTGAAGTCTTTCTTTAATCTTTGAAAAATCTGGACTGACTTGTCACAAACCATTGTCTTAGTAGGCTCAACAGACTTTGTCCCATGCTATCGTATGTTCTTTAAGTCCATAGAACTTCTCTAAAAATTATTTATGACATTCCTAAAATCATCTATACTTCCCAATCTCCTTTTCCTCTATGTAGTGTGTATAACCATCTTCACTCTGTTGAATGGTGGACCAATCACTTTGTGATTCTCCACATGCATATTAATAAATTTTTATGGCTTTTCTCCTGTTAGTCTGCCTTTTGTCAGTTTTTAGTGAGTCTTTAGAGGGTGAAGGGAAGTTTTCCCTTTTTCTCCACACTGGAATCTAACATTTTTCCTCTTGCCTGCATTAAAGGGAAATCTCTTGAGACAGTTTAATGGTTTCTAAAAAAAATTAACACAATATGTTACCCTATTCATATAACACAATTTGGGCATTTTACGTTTTGTGATAATATTATTTAGCAATAAAATTAATGAAACGGTATTGGATTATAACTCAAAGTATAAAGTAAATACGTGAGTCCATACAGATGGAATATAATAAACAAATAAACAAGCAAACAAATAAAATAAAGGCAGAAGGAAAAATTATCATATATAGAAAACTTTATAATAATTTTTATGGAAACTCTGCCCTCAAATTAGGGATACATAATTCTCAGTCGTTAAGTATGGGCTCTGTATATTTATTTCTTTTCAAAGAGCACAATATGAAAAGGCCCTGGTAGGAAGAAAGGTGGCAAAGTTTCAGTGAAAAAATCTGAAAAACCCTCTCAGCCAGAATATCAATTTCAATATCAACAGTGGCAAGTTATGTTGAAAGTATCTACCTTGATATAATATGACGAAATTGTCCTCTATCTGTGGTCTTTGTCTGAAAACTACACAACTCAATACTAATAAAATATCAGACCAATCTTAATTGAGGAATTAGGTGATGAGTATTACATATTACCTGGGGAGTATTTCTCAAAACTTCGAACACAGTGAAAGCCTCAGGAACTGTCACAGTCAAAAAGCCTAAGGAGACATAAGAACTAAATGTAATGCAATATCCTGAATTCTGGAACAGGAAAAAAAAAAAAAAAAAAAAAAAAAAACTAATTGGGTAGCACTAAGAACTTTGATCAATGAATAAATTTTATTTATTAATAAGGTATGAATATTATTACATTATGTTAGTAATATAAATTACTAAAGTATGATGCGAACAATAAGGAAATTGGGTGTGGTTTATATGGGCACCATATATATTCATATTTTCTCTCTCAATATAAAACTGTTCTAAAATTTTTAATAAAAAATAAAAATAAATAAATAAAAGGAATAAAGGTGGCACAAGAATATATTTTTAATCTTGACTAGTTCTTAATGTAATCAGTGAAAATGCAATAATATTGTATCTGACAGAGAGGGCAATTACTCTAATTTTGAAAGAAGTTTACATCAAGAGTAGTTTTGATAAATCACTACACTGAGTAAACACTGAGCATAATAATTTATTGTTAGCAAGCTTTATATTTTAAGTTCTTCTAGAAGCACATAGTCAAAAAAAAAAAATTGCCACTGTATTACAGGGTCTATTTAATCACCAAAACACTTCCTATGTAGTAGCAAATTAATTAACTAACAATATGTTTTCATAATATATACTGTTAACTGTCCTACAGTTCTGCAATACATTTTATCTTTTTTTAGCCTGAATAAATTGTCATAATAGAATGTCCTTTTAAGCTGAGTCAATTATTTAAGTTAAAATAATTTTCACAAAGTATTATATGTATTAGTTGTTATTGGTTCTTACTTATGCCACACTAAGTAAGTAGACTTTTTGCCTAAAATATAGAATTTTACTCAGCTCACTGTGTTATTTATATTTAGGAAACAAATATAATTTTCTGCTTTAAAAAGCAAAGGTGCGCTGTGCACTATGGCACGCACCTGTAGTTCCAGTTATTTGAGAGGATGAGGCCAGACGTATCCGTGAAATCCAAAAGTTTGAGGCCAGTCTGAGCAACACAGTAAGACTTTCCTCTGAAAGAAAAATAGAATAAAATACAAAATAAAATACAATAAGAAAGGCTTTAAGAATCATCAAAGTGAGCAAAGTAAAAGCAATGAAAATGTCTCTTTGTATCTATTATCTATTGTTATGCATCACAGTATCATAAAGCTTGTGCTGACACAACAACTTAATTTTCTAATAAATCCTGATGCATTGACTAACTATTGTCAGGTAAAGGGTTTGTTGGAATAGAACATATAAGACAATCTTAATAACACATCTGACTAGTGAAACTGGCTGTTATTTTGGGTATCATGTGATCTCTCACTCTCCATTAAGCTAATTGTCCTCACTAGTATATGATGATCTCAGGGAAATGTTAAAGGTGGACATTGTGGAAGCACTAAGGGACCTCATAAGGACTACACTCCAGAACTCACAAGGTATGAGTCACATTACATTTACTTCATCAAAGGGAATCACAAGGCCTGCCTTCTGAATTAGAGAATCGGCAATGCTGCATTGGAAACTGGTATGCATATTGGGCTGGAAGAAATTTGTGGCCATTAAACTATTTATGACATAAAGATACACATTACTAACAGGTATATTAATGTGGTATATGAACAGAAAGACTTCTGATGTCACATGATTGTTTCTGATAGTTGTCATCATTTCATCAACACCATTATAACCTCTATTGTCTACTCTGATATGTGTTGAGACTTTCCTTTATACAGGGCATTCTTTTAGGCATTTTCTAAATAACTCTTAAGCATAATGAAAGTTCTGTGATATTGGCAGTATTCTCATCTTAAACATGGTGTAGCATATATGTTGCCAAAATTTTTCTAATTTAATTAATTAATGCAGTATTTACCTTATACTGAAGAAGACATGACTGAATGAAATTTAATCTCCCTGAGCTTTGGTATGTTAAAGTCATAGAATGAGACGGTTGCAATAAAAATTTAAGTTTATTTAAATTTTGAACTTATGTGAATGCATTCTTATTGATCAAGTATCATGGATCACAAATGCAAATAAAGCAACAATCTTTCACGGCTTTCCCATTTACTGTTCTTATTGTTGAAAAAATTTAAAATGATTTTTATGAAAGATTTCTTGTGGTTGAGTTGCACAGAGAGAGAAGCTGAGCTAATAGGAAAAAAGGGCTCATGTCTATTATTTTTACATCAAAAAGAGTTTTAAAATTAAATAACTTTGTGGAAATTTAAGAAGGGTATTAGTTCTATTAGGAGAACTATGGTAATTTTAAAACTGTTGTCTTTCCACTTTCTGTCTTCATCCAGCCTCATAAGGGTTTTAGTGTATTTATCCCAAACATATTACTCTGAATAAATTTTTAAAATACTCATAAGTGAATTATTTTTTACCCAATATTTTAATGGACTTGATATTTTGAAATGCATTTTGTTGTGCTTTTATAAACTAGTTCCAACTGGATACTCTTCTAGATTCTTCACATATTCTTAATTCTACAGACACCCCTACAAGATAAACATAATACGCCTCAACCAGAAGACTAACCAGGGTCTCAGAGATGTTATATAACTTTGCCAGGATCACATAACCAATTGGGATTACACTTTCAGTCTCTTTGACTCAAAATAGCCGTTGTATTTATAACACATAATAGTTAATTTGTATTAATTTTTCAAAACAAATGTTTAAAAATTTAGCTCAAGCAACCATTATGCACATACATTTAGGCTGTGATTATTACCTCTTAAAAAATTTAAATGTTGTCTGAGAATTTGGCATTGCTTATATATTTCAGACATTAGGACTCCAAATCCATTAACAACAAAAGAGATACAAAAGACAAGTGAATATTAATGTTGTTTGTTGTATCTCTCCAGTTTAAATGTTTCATGATCAGGAATCAGAATAGATTCATTATGAAAATACTATAGTGTAATAAGTAGAAACACAATGCATGTAATTTATTTCTCTATTTCCGGCTTAATCCATATTAATTGTAAATATTGAATAGCCATATTTAGACATTTTAAAACACCCCAAATGTAAAATCCCACTATCTTATAGGTTGAATTATAAAGTGCATACAACATTTGTGGATGGAATTATATTATTATTGGCTTTTCATTAAAACTGTCCAATGAGGCTATAATAGAAATGAAGTAGAGGATGTATTAGCTATGGGATAGAGATGAAACATGATGTACTATAAATTGTTAAAAGTTGATACTGAGAGATAGGTAAAATGAAAGAATCTTTGCTTTATCTCTTCTTTTGTAAATATTTGAATATTTTAATAATGCATGAAATTGTGTTTAGTCCTCATGCACGGCATCTCTGTATAAATTTAATATCTTCATTGGAGATCAACAGAAAGTTGATTTAATACCATAATCAGAACTTAGGTTATACAGACTGATATGTGACCAGAAACTAATATTTAACCGAATCTCCTGATAGTCATATAAAAGTAAATATCAGCACACTTCGACTATTGTCATTAGTTCCTGGCATCTTCCATATTCCTTCTAGTTGTCAAATTCAAATATTGCTCCAATGTTTTTAATCTATGTAATGTTTTTATATCTGACTATGCCCCTAGAAGCCAAAAGAATATTCTGTAACCTATATTAAGCAAATAAAACGACTACATTTTTGGGTACACAGTGTTAGGTTCAGTCAGAGATTTGGGGGAAGAATTGTGGGTGAATCATCAGATTCTCTTTATGTAATATATCTTAATATTGTGATAATTTTTATCCAAAACTGCAGGGGGGAAAATGCAACGCTTGGGACAGATTTTGATGACTCATTTGATTCCTGAATAAATCCATACCTGAAGCCACATCCACCCCTGGGCTCTTACTATTTAATGTGAATCAGTAAGTCATATTTTATGCATAAATGCTTTTGGATAAGGATTGTTTCCCTTGCAACAGAACGAGTCCTAGCTAATATGTGTACATAAAAGAAGAAACTACAAAAGAATCAGTTTTTAATTATCATAAAGTCCATGACTTAAGAAACATCAGATTTAATTGTGAGCAAACATTAAATGTACAATTTTTAATTCAGTAATAATTTTCAGGACTTCCGGCTTAAAATTTAGTATTTTGTCAAGATCTATAGAGACATAGTTTTTGCTTTTACACCACAGATATTAAATATTTATATAGAAAAATTAAATTTATAAAGTGTAAATTAATTCTATTTTTATCTTAAAAAATTCTATACCATTGATAAAATGGTATAGAAAAAATAAGAGTATCATAGTGATAGTGGAAAAGAAAATATCTATCAAAAATGTTTTTAATAAAATGAGAAAGAGGTTAACTTTTAGAATAGTTTTTTATGAATACTTAATTTTGCCTAATGTCATTTATATTCTCATGTGATGGATAAATAATAATGTACACATATTTTTTAAACAAATGAATAAGGTTTATAAGTTTCATACAGTGTGCTTGATGGCTATGTAGCAAATATTTTGTGGTTGATATTAAAATCTGTCCAATATTATAATCATTTTTTTCTTATTAATGATATTCAGGTGTTAATAGACATCAAGAAAAATATTTTGACAATATATATTTGTCAAAATTAAAACTAGCTTTCAAAAACTTGGAAAAGTATCTACAAAATATCCTATTTTTCTGTGAATATTATTTTTATTCTTTTTTCAATTATATCTGTACATAAAATCCCTTGAAACACAATGAATTAAAATAAATGTTGGTATAGTGTTGTATTTTGATGAAACAATATACAGTGCTTAGACTTAAATCATATTGACAACTCAAATTGATAATGGGAATTAAAATTAGTTAACTCCATTTAGGGGAAATAATTGCATTTCAAATTATTTATAAAACCTTCTTTTGAATAGCTTTTTTTTTTTATCTCTTTTGGTAAATAATTCCTGTGATGTTGCAAAACGTAGAAAACATTCAACAATTTAAAGTTCAATAAAAGATAGCTAAGTATGGTAAAGAGAGAGAGAAAATTCATATTTGTTAAATGGCTAAAACTGATACCATGTTATAATAAAACTTTAACAATTGAATTAGTACAACAGCAATGATAACTATTGAAAGGTTAACTTAATAGTTTTAAAAGGAAAAATAAACAACCTGATAAAAAACACTTTTTTAATCATTTTCTATAATAAGCGTTCAAACTGTGATGATTGTACCTTTTCTTACTGTGTTGTTTCCACATTGTTACTTTTGAAAACCAGGATGGGATAAATATTGTCTCTCGTGTACATATGTATATATGTCTGAATAACCTTTATGGTTGCCTTTCTGTTACTCTGATGTCATGAAATATTTTTTGTAAATAGATAGATGGATAGGTGTGCACATGTATATGTATGCATGCATTTAGAGAGAGAATAAGGTTGCAAAGAAAACCTTTTTTTTTTTTTTCTCAATCTATTCAGCTTAATGAGTCCAGAAAAGTGTTTCCTAATGATGTTCCCCGAGGTTTACAGTATTTTAAAAAGGTATATACTCAGGAGTAAGCCAATTTTTGCATTCAATAATGCCTTTTATCACATTTTGAGCATAAAGTTGAAAATCAGTACAACTCCCTCTCTACTTAGTTAAATCCTTTAATGCCTGAAATAATGTGTAAGGAAGTTTGTGTGTGTGTTCACAGTCACAGAAAAGTAACTAATTTTTATGTAATGAAACTTGATTATTTCCTCATGTAAATTCTCTGACATAAAAATTTAACCCTGTGCAATTTAATACAATTTATTTCTTTTATGTAAACAAATACCACGTTCATTTCTTTATTCCTTCATTATTATGGAACTTAGTATTTCAGAATTATATTAATTCAGGTTATGTTTATGGTAGAATATTTGGGGGCAGTATGAATTTGAGGTTAATTTATGGCAATTGATTATGACACATTTTCGAAACTATTTTCCTATATACACGGTAGCTTTGTTTTAATTAAAGGAAACTAGGAGGCATAACCAATCTAAAAGCCACAAGATCAATAAACACCAACGGGCTTCTTTCATTTAACAAAATGGGATTTCATGCACAATGGACCCATTAATTCATTTTCTATAGAAACTCTTCTGGTCTATTACATTTTGAAGTCTGTGCAATTATTATATTTTATACATATGGATAGAAGGCATGTAAACATATTCTAGCTACAAATCTATGCTTTAAATGCTCAGATTTTCCAAATATTTTCTTATAATGTTGCAAATAAATAAAGCTATTTTAAACATTTTTGTAATTTGTCTTCATTCTTGTCAGACTTTAACATCCCTATAAGCTATTATATATTTAATAACTGAGACTAAGAAATGCTAAATTATGCATTGTTTAAAACACAAATATTATAAAATAATATTACAAATGTAATACAATCATATCATTGGCTGAGAAATGAAATTCAGTACAGTAGCAATGTAATGGTTTTGAGTTGTCTTAGTATATATGAACTATGCACTACACAGGAAAGCAGGGATTTTTACAGTTGTGCAGATATGTGTATCTCTATGTATACATATAATTTACTTTGTTTCTTTCCATCAGTACTATTTGATCTTGAATAGGCTGAATGACGTTTCAATAGGAAAGAATGATAAACTTTCTGTAGCCGATGTTCATTTCCAGCCACAGTTGCTTTGAGAGAAGATGTTTTTCAATGATTACCAAACTTCCGTTTTGTGTGTATACATGTAACATATCTTCATTTTTACACCTGGATGAGTACTATATTTTATTAACACTGAATAGACAAAATGAAACATATTTGTGGGCTAGATCCAGCAGTTTTAAGGTTCCATTCTGCCATATGATTACATATTACCTATAATCATTACATCAAACAAGCAGACATTGAGAGATGTTGTCATGTAGAAATATAATTAACTCCCTTTCATACCTGCTCAAATGCATTTGGTAGGCTAGCACATTTGGTAAGCTTGAATAAAATCTGAGAATTATACCTTAACTTTCCTTGTCATTACTTTATATTAAAAGCACTATAATTTCTTTAGTCTCTAGAATAGTATAGTTCTGCAAAATAGCCAACACTATATATTTTTCATAAAATGGAATATTTTTTCCTTCCCCTCATTTTGGCTTGCTTTAGTAAACTGCTTCTAAAATATCTATGTGATAGATTGTGTGCAAGACATGTCACAAATTTTATCTTCTTCTGTTCCTAGTATTTAGTAGTCTCCTTCTGATCCCAGTGTTAGCCATCCGAATTTCTTTGGCTAATAGGGCACTATCAAATGTTATGCACATAGAAACTTCAAAGTGTTTATACACTGAGGCTTGGTCTCTCTTGCTATTATTGGGAACATGAGCAACTCCATGTGAACATGGCAGAGACAGCCTGCTGGGTGCTGAGATAAACGTATCCATGTCATCTAGTTTTTCCTGGCTGTCCTCAAGCCACCATGTGGATCTGGCCATGCTACCTTGTTAACTGTCAGCTGAGCTGCCAGCCGAACCCAATATTAGCCAAGCCAACTGAATGACAAGGAAGCCCTTCATAAGGTTCGCACAAGGAGAACCACCAAACCGATACTCTAAATCATATGAAATAAATGTTTATTACTTTAACCTATGAAACTTTTGAGGTGGATTGTTACACATCAAGAACTTACTGACACACTCCAGAATTAAGTTGTAGTCAGAGATACAAAGATAAACACAAAATCTCTTATGTTGGCAGCTGTTGATAGCTTATCATTTCTTTCCTGCTTGCATCAGTGAGCTCTGGTTGATTAACCTACTACAACTCTTGTGCTATTGGACAACACTTCTGCTTGCATTGGCTGTTTAACACCTCCACCTTACTAATTTCTCTGCTTTTTTTTTCCATTTATTTATTTTATTGCATTTTAGGTTTTGGGGTACATGTGAAGAACATGCAAGATTGTTGCATAGGTACACACGTGACAGTGTGATTTGCTGCCTTCCTCCCAAGCACATATCCCCTTCGGCCTTCTTGGCGAGGATCATTTTCCAAAATTCCTAAGTCATTAGCCCAATTGTGGATTTCAAGGCTAGGCCGTTGAAATCATACACCTTTGACCAAGTACATGGAAGAGCACAATTATTTCCCAAGCACTACTAAGGCCAGGAAAACTCAAACTTGTGTGCTGGAGGCTCATTTTACAATTGACTGTTACATATTAATTCAACGTATTACAAAATTATACAGAATTACTATAATCCCTCCAAATATTTCTTTAATGTCCTTCTTAGAATTAAGGTCAAGAAAAATAACTATGTTACTCAAGATGCAGAATGCAATCTAGAACACAGCGAAAACTCTCACAACAAATCCTAGTTTGATTTTTAAAAATGCCTTCTCTGTTTTCAACCAAATTTTCCTATTAATACGAGGGTAAGAGCTTCCAAACTGGATTTTGAAGATGTCTTTTCCCCATCCTGCTTTGGCATTCTAACATCTCAATCATCATGTTTTATCTTAGAGGCTAAAACATACTTGAGTGCCATGTTTTAAAATTTTGTTATATCCTAAAAGCATTTTCTACTAATTGGGAAAAGCTCATCTATTATGGCATAAACAAGTGTGCCAATCATCAACTCCAAATCCAAATATTGTACTGAAAACAAAATGTATGCAATTATCAGGGTCTGATGGATGGTATACAAATATGATTTTAAGCTTGCCCATGTGTCTTATTATAACTCTTTTGGGAAATTTGACATGATTTAGTGTAAAAAACAACTATTGTATTTAAAAATTAATGAACATCAGTTTATATTTGAGACTGTGATTATAACTATAAATAAGTGCACTTATAAGGTTTTACAGCATCACCCAGGAAATGTAATTACCTTATTAGAAATAATGTTATGAGGTCGGAAAAGCATAAGCCCTGAGTCCCAGAAGGCCTATGCTGCACTCTGTCTTTATCAGTTGTTTACTGTGTTATCCTAACTGAGTTGCTTTTTTCCATTTTTAGCATTCTCAACTGTGTAATGTCATTAATATATTTTATATGGACATATCATTAAGATTAAAAATAACACAAATTATAATTTTAAATACAATTTTTATTTATTATTTTAAACACAATTTTAAATAAAACTGCATGTGAAGTACAATTTTTTCTAATCTCTGTTACCAGAAAGTAAAATATAGGATATGAGTAATATAGCTTCCTATCTAAAACTTAGAAGCAGTTTTCTCTAAGTTGTACAACATTGCCTACTGCTGTCATTGCTCTACCATGCAGTCCCTCCAGAGTGAAATGTATGCTCTTACTACAGAGCCTGCAGAGCAAGCTCTTCTGGAGATTCTAACAGAACAAGTTTCTGAATACCAGCAGCTGGTGAGTTGACAGAGACACTCTTGCCCCGAGAACTTCATATAAAGCCATAATCTTAGCATCATCATTGTACTACAACAAACCTGTAACAGCTGTATGTGAGAAGTAAGCCATAAAACTCCCATCAGGATTAAATTCACTGAGCTCTTTGTCATTATACTGCCAACCTCCATATTGTAGCATGTACCCACCGTATGAGATCTTCATCATGAGACACTTTTGAAACCACTATTTGGCAGATGTACTTCAAGAAACTTCTGTGTTTCACTTGAATGATAAAATAATGACTATGAAAGTTGGTATTTTAAGTAAACTGAATTGGGAACAATATAGATAAAATTTTGTGAGTTCTTTGATTTTAAGAGTCAAGTATAAATGATCTTATTTAGCAAGTGATTACAGCTGTTAGTGGGAAAATGTGCTTCTGGCTAAATGCATTTGTTTATTATTTATAACTTTGTTAAACTGTTATTTGTTTTGAGGAGCCCAGGTGCTCCAGAAATACATGACAAAATATGTTTCAGATGAATAAATACATGAATTGTAATGCAACAAGATGCATACACAATAAATAATTAAATTTAAACCAGGAAAAGTGTTATAGCAAATAAATCAATGCAGACACAGCACTTAATTCATGAAACAAATGGTTGTGGTCAACAGAGACTAGCAATGCAGAAAGCTGCCATAGTAACAACAGGAAAGCAGTTCCTCTGCTGTATACCCACATAGGTGGTGAGCCAGCCAAATCAAAGCTTGAAGAAACTTCTACCCTGAATGAAATTTAACACTTGAAAATGTAGGTGCATGATATTTTGATGGCAACCTCATTTGAATTGTAACTTAATAAAATTGATGGTATTAAAAAGAACAGTTACCAAGAATGAATTATTTAGACACATTTGGGTTTGTTGTTACATACTAAATTGTGATTGTACGTCACTATACATCATCTTAGTCATTGTTAAGCTAAGGTGATTCTTGGGCTGAAACAACTCTATTAAATAATAATAATTAAGATATGCATGTGAATAGTATTAAAATATAAATAATATTTAAATTTGAGTTTTTAAAAGAATAATGCTTATTTTAAAATGTGAATAAAGCTTTGCATCATTGTTAGTAACATACATTTAAAAACTTGTATTTCAGCGTTTCTTTTTTAATCAGCTCTGAAATGAAAAGAGTTTGGACATCATTAATTCTATCCTTACAATAAGAAACAACTAAGCAAAATAAAAGTCAATGACTTTTCTTGGCTTGGTCAATGAACTGAGGTCACAGGACCAACTACCTCCCAGATATTTGGAGATAGGCAAATCCAGAGAACTGCAGCTGAGATCAGCTTATTTAGAACAGAAACCACCAGTAGGAACACTGAAAACTGATTTTGTGTAATAATAATTTTGACAGATTGGTGGAGGCTGAGTGGCACTAGCATGATTGCAAAACTCCTAGGACATCAGTCTTCAAGGCCCTCAACATTTTTGTGGCTTTAACCTTGAGGAACCCTGCTCCTCAAGATTTTAGAGTAAAACACTGAGAAATATCATTCTAATGATTTTGATTGGGAGATGAATGGTAATCATTACAAAATAGAACCAGAGTCTGCTTCATATAAAATTCCTACACTTAAGGAATAAATGTCTTATCAGATAATTATTCTACTTGTGTGAAAGGCAACTCTTGTACCTAAGCTCCTACTTTTTGTTTCACTTAAGGTGTGAGGGAAGGACTAAGAAAGCTTCATAAGGGTAAAGGTCAAGCCCATTACAAAAACAAACAAACCAACCAACCTTAATTTTAAGATTATAGTAAAATCCTTCTCCTCTATACTTTAATACCAAATAAACAGACTTCAGCATAATAGCAATAGACTACAGCTGAAAGGGCTTCATGAAGCATAATCTTTAAGAAGAAATACTTAGAAAAACTCAGAATTAACAGGTGAGACAAAATTATACTAAGAAATTTGAAATCTTTGTTATGTATAGCTATAGCAAACTTTAAATACAGCCTAACATCTAGCCAGAATAAAATAAAACTTTACACTAAACACCAATTTACCACCATTCCTATCACTCAATAATCATGTCTAGCTTTAAACAAAAACTTACAAAACATGCTAAAAAAAAAGCAAAAAAAATAGTCTGAAGAGATAGATCAAGGATGAAAACCAGATTCATATACAGTAAAAATATTGTAATTAGGGAATTTAAAGTAAACTTGATTAATATGTTAAAGGCTTTAATAAAAACAGTAGACAACATGCAAGAATACATGCTTAATATGAAGAGAGAGCTGAAAGAATCAAAAAGAAATGTAAAAACAAATAAATACATAAAGAATGCCTTTGATTGGTTCAATAACTTACTAGAAACTGATGAGGAAATAATTACTAAGCTTGAACATAGGTTGAAAGAATTTTACCAAACTGAAATCCAAAAGACAAAACGAATGACAAAAATAGGAACTGTAATAGAACTTCAGAACAATTTCAAAATGTGTAATAGATACATAATTGTAATACTAAGGAAGAAGAAAGGTGTAGTAGAAAAATTTGAATTAATAATAGCCTGTATATTTCCAAAATTAATGAAAGACAACAAACCCAGTATGGTAAGTTCAGAGAACACTGCACAGAATAAATACCAAAAGAGTCACATCTTGATATGTCATACTTAAATTGCTAAATACCAAAAACAGGAAGGTATTTTAAAAAATAATAAAGAAGAAAAAGATTCAGCATAACTTTAAAGAAAAAAATGATAAGAATTATAATAAGCTTCTTATTAGAAACCATGCAAACAATTAGTAATATAGAATATTTTAAATGTTTTAAAAATGCCTAAATAATATTTACGGTAAAATAATTCTTAAAAAATAAAGAACATAAACTTCTCAGGTAAACAAAATTTAAGGAAATACATAGAAAGCCTACTTGCCCTGAAAAAAAGTTCAAAGAAGTTCTTCAGGGAGAAGAAAGATTATATTGGTCAGTAACTGTAATCTTCAAAAAGAAATAAAAAAATTACAGAAGAAAGATATAAAGGCAAAAATTATGTTTCATTCTTAATTAGTATACTATGATATTTTCTTGTTTAAATAATAGTAACAATGTATAGAGAAATAAAATTAATGATAACAATTTTATAAAGAGTGGAAGGAAGAAATTTGGAATACTCTATTATAATGTACATACACCCAGATGAATAGATACACTGTTATTTGAAAGTAAACTTAAAGTATTTAAAAATAAATATCATCAACACTAGAGCAACCTGTAAATTTTTCAAATGTATGGTTGAGATATAAGACAGAAGACAAAAAGTAACACAAAATGTCCAATTAAAGCTAGGGGATAAAGATAGCAGAAATAAAAATGGCAAGTATATTAATTCTTCTTAAGCTTTCATGTAATAGTAACCAAAAAATATAAGTATTAATAGTCTTGGAAATGCACTTTAAAATTTTAAAAGTTCAAAAATCATACAAAGAATATTCTCAGAAACAGTGAGATTAAACTAGAAAACAGTAACAGAAAGATGTCTGAAAAATCCCCAAAACATGTACAGATTAAATAAATCATGGGTAAACATGGGTAAATGAAGAGATTTCAAGAGCAAGCTCAAAGATATTTAAACTAAGTGAAAATGAAAATATGACTTGTTAGATTTGTTTCATGTAACGGAAGCAGTGCTTAAAGTGAAATTTATAGCATTAAATTCACATGTTAGAAAGGAAAGTTAATATACAAAACCTAAAATTTTATGTATAAGAAGTAAGAGTAAGATAAGCAATATAAACTACAACAAGCATAAGTGATTAAAATTGGAACAGAAATTAACAACATTGAAAACAGGAAAACGATAGAGAAAAAATCATATCAAACAAACAAATGCTACTGTGAAAAGAATAATTAAATTGATTAACATGTATCCAGGCTCACCAGGAAAGAAAGAGAGAAGACACACAGCACCAATATGAAAGAGAGACCATCACTACTGACAGACATTAATGTTTCAAGGGAATTCAAAAGTTTATTTAAAAAATAACAAAGCTATGTTCACAAATTTGATATCTTAGATGAAATGGACAAATTCTTTGAAAGACACAGACTACCAATACTCACACACAAAAGAGATATAATATGAATACTTCTATATCCATTAAAGAAATTCAATCAATAATGAGTACCATTCCAAAAACAGAAACATCACACCCAGATGGTTTTAACAGTAAATTCTACCATCCATTTAAGAAAAGAATAATGTCCATTCTTCAAAATTTTCTTTAGAAATTCAAAGAAGAGAAAATCGTCTGACTTATTCTATGAGACCAACATTATCCTAATGCCAAAATCAGTTAAAGTCATTACAAGAGAGGAAAACTACTGACCAATATCTCTCATGAACATAGATGTAACATCCTCAGCAGAATATTAGCAAATAAATTTCCATAATGTATAAACCATGACCAAAAAAAATTTATTTCAGGTATCTACGACTAGGTTAATATTTATAAAGTCAATGTAATACAACACAACAATAAACTAGAAAAGTCAAATGATTATATTTATTGATGCAGGAGAAGTATATGATAAACTCTAGCACTCATTCATGATAAAACAACCCCATTTAGCCCTATGTGAATATTATGCATTGCATGCCTGTATCAAAATATCTCATGTACATATGTGTGTGCGTGTGTGTGTGTATATATATGTATACATATGTGTATATATATATGTGTGTGTATATATATACACACACACACACACCTACTACATACCCACAAAATTAAAAAAATTATTTTGATAATTAATTATGATGTTAGTGTTTCTAGCATTTCTACTTTTGTAAACAAGCTAGGAGTAAAAGGGAACTTTCTCACTTTGAGGAAAATATCTACAAAAAATGACAGCTAACATTATACTTAATAGTGAAAACCTGGACACTTTTTCCTAAGACAAGGAGCAATGAAAGGGTGTTCTCTCTCACTATTTCTATTGAATATCATATTGGAATTCCTAGCTAGTGCAATAAGAAAAGATGAGAAAATTAAAATGTATACATATTGTGATAGAAGAATTAAATGGTTTGCAAATGTCATAATTATTTATGTAAAATCCAAAAGTCTGCCACAAAAACTCCTGGAATTAATAAGCTAGTATATCAACGTCACATGATGAAAATTATATATAAAAGTCAATTGATGTCTCACATACTAGCAATAACTAGAATTTAAAATTTTAGGAAATAACCAACATCCAGTATCATTTAAAATAATAACAACATAAAAATGATAAATCTATCAAAATATATGCAGGATCCATATATGTAGAAAGTATAAACTCTAATGAAATAAATCGAAGAATATTGAAATAGATAGATATTCCATGTTCACGGATTGAAACATTTAAGATTGCTAAAATTCTATTTTTTCTAAATTAATCTGTAGATTAAATGTGATCTCAATCAAAATTGAAGCCATCTACTTTGTAGATATTGACAAAGTTTATTCTAAAGCTTATGTTCTAAGGCAAAAGACTTACAAGAGCCCTCACAATATTACATATGAAGTTGGAGGACATAACTTTTTTAAAGTTAGATTTTACTTTCTAGAGAAGTTTTAGTTTAACAGCAAAATTGAGAAAAAAGCAGAGATTTCCCATATACTTTCTTCCTCCACAAATGAAGAGCCTTCCCCATTGTCACTATCTATCTCCCACCAGAACTGTATGTTTGTCACAACTGATAAACGTTCATTGAATGCTCAACGTTAAACGGTTTGTTTTGACATGTCCTGTGACCTTTTCCAAAATGCTGTAAGTGTGGCCTCTTCAAATTCACATCTTAGAATATTCCGAACTTTGGTGATAGCATTAGATATGTAATGGTTGGAAATGCTAAAAATATTGATACCGTCAAATGCAGGAAAATTCAAATTGTATTTCTGAAAATAACAAACATTTATCTTTATACGCATTACTTCCTTTGGAATATGGAAAGAAACATAAATATATCATAAATGTTATGAAATATTTATGTAGAAAATTTGTTTGCTCATTGTTACTGTGTTAAATACAAATAAAAAAAATTAATTACCGTATAACTTATTTTAGTTGAGATTGACATCAACTTATTTGAAAAAGAAGAGATAGTAAGGATTGTGGCTTCTTCCTATATTTTCTTACTTAAACTCTGACACTTGGCAAAATCATTTTTTTATCTCACTTAAGATAAAGAGACATATGAATTGAAAATAGAAATAACTGAGGGAGTAAAAGTCGTTTTCTCTCATTTTTTTTTAACTTTACACTAGTTTTCTTTTTGGATAAACAGAAATATTATTGCAAGTTTACTCAAGTAAGATGTGTCTTAATGGAGCTGATGATATACGCTTTTAAAAATTTATTGGGAAAAAGGTATAAAATATAAAAATATGATGGCTTTCTTATGCTTTGGATAAAAGAACTATTTGGGATGTTCGCATCTTGTCCTCCATCCATAGAATGGATACATTGAATAGGAAGTCCTTTCCCCTCTGTTTGTTTTGTCAGCTTTGTCAAAGATCAGGTGGCTGTAGTCATGTCATGTTGTTCGGTATTCCTTATTCTCTTCCAGTGGTGTCTGTTTCTGTTTTTATAATAACACTGCAGGTTTGTAGTGTAGTGTGAAGTACAGTAGTGTGATATCTCTGGCTTCAATCTTTTAAACTGGTTTTTATTTCAAATTTTATTTTAGATACAGAAAATATATGTGCAGATTTGTTAAATGGTAATATGCATAATGCTGAAATTTAGAATATGGATCCCATTTCCCATGTGGTAAGCATACTACTCAAAGGTAGTTTTTTAACACAACCTTACTGCCAACCCTCTAATTGTCCAGTGTCTACTGTTCACATATTTATGCCCATGTGCTTAATGGTAGGTCCGACTTATAAGTGAGAATATTTGACATTAAGCTTCCTGTTCCTGCATTAATTTGCTTAGGATTATGTTCTCCACTTTCATCCATGTTGCTGTAAAGGCCATAATTTCCTTGATTTTTATGGCTGCCTAGTAGTTAATGGTGTATATATACAACATTTTCTTAATCTAATCTACCATTGATGAGCACCTTGGCTGATTCCACGCCTGTGTCTCTTTGTTAGAATAATTTATTTTCTTTTAGATGTATACCCAGTAATGCATTTACTGGGTAGAGTGGCAACTCTGTCTTAAGTTCTTGGATTAATCTCCAAACTGCTTTTCACAGTGGCTGAACTGATTTACATTTCCACTAACAGTGTATAAGCATGCCCCTTTCTCTGGAGATTCGTCAGCATCTGTTGTTTTTGAACTTTTTCATAATGGCCATTTTAACTATTGCGAGATGATACCTCATTGTAGTTTCAATTCACATATCTGTTGATTAGTGCTAATGAGCATTTTTTTTAATGTTTGTTGTTCTTCTTTTGAGAAGTGTCTGTTCATGTCCTTTGCCCATTTCTTATGAGGTTTATTTTTTGATTGTTGATTTGGTAAATTTCTATAGATTCTGCATATTAGGCCTTTGTTGGATGCATAATTTGCAAATATCTTTTTCCATTCTGTAGGCTTTCTGTTTGCTCTGTAGACAATTTTGCTGTTTGTAAGCTTTTTAGTTTAACTATGTCTCACTTGTCTATTTTTGTTTTTGTTGCAATTCCTTTTGGGAACTTAGCCAAAACTTATTTGCCAAGGTTGATATCTAAAAGAGTTTTTTACAGATTTTCTTGTAGGATTTTTATACTTTGCAGACTTAAATATAAGTATAAATCTATTTTGAGTTATTTTTCATATATAGTGAAAGGTTAGAATCCAGTTTCAATTATATACATATGGCTAGCTAGTTTTCCCAGCACTATTTATTATCGAATTCATAAGAATCCAAAAACAGCCCAAATATCCAAAGCAAAATTACAAAGCCATTTATTGAATAGGAATTCCTTTCCTCATTGTTTTTGTTGGCCTCATCCAAGATCTGACTGTTGTAGGTGTATAGCTTTGTTTCTGATTTTTCTATTGTGTTCCACTAGCCTATGTGTCTGTTTTTGTACCAGTAGCAAGCTGCTCTGTCAGAGTGGTTTTATACTATAGTTTGAAGTTGAGTAGTATGATGTTACTGGCTTTGTCCTTTCTCCTTAGAATTGCTTTGGTTATTCAAGCTTTTGTTTGTTTGTTCCCATACGAGTTTTAGAATAATTTTGACTAGTTGTGTGAAAAATTATGTTGGTAATTAGGTAGAAATAGCATTGAATCTATATATTACTTTGGTCATAATGGCGTTTTAATGATGCTGATTCTTCCAGTACATGAGTAGTGTTCTGCAGTTCCCCTTGTAGATATCTTTCATGCCCTCAGGTAACACTGTTCCTAGATATTTCATATTTTATGTGACTATTGAAAATGGGATCACCTTCTTGATTTGACTCTTAGCTTGAATATTACTAGTGTATAGAAATGCTACTAATTTGTGTACATTGATTTTGTATCTTGAAACTTTAGTAAAGTTATTTGTCACTTCCTGGACCCTTTTGGTGGGGAAGTGTTTGGTGGAGTCCTTAGTGATTTCTAGGTATAAAATCGTATTGTCTGAATATTAGTCTGTTTTTGCTGCTGATAAAGACATATCTGAGACTGACCAATTTACCAAAGGAAGGGTTTTAATGAACTTACAGCTCCTCATGGATGAAGAGGCCTCATAATCATGGCAGAAGACAAAGAGGAGCAAGTTACATTTTATGTGGCTGGCATCAGGCAAAGAGAGAGCTTATACAGGGAAACATCCCCTTATAATACCATTAAATCTTCTGAGGCTTATTTACTATCACCAGAACAGCACACGAAAGACCTGCTCCCATGATTCCACCAGGTCCCTCTCACAACACAAAGGAATTATGGGAGTTAGAAGATGAGATAGAGAGCCAAACCATATCATTTTGCACCTGGCACCTTCCAGAGCTCGTGTCTTCACATTTCAAAACCTATCATGACTTCCCAATAGGCCCCCAAAGTCTTGACTAATTTCAGCATTAACTCATATGTCCACAGTCCAAAGTCTCATTTGAGACAAGGCAGGTCCCTTCACCTATAAACCTATAAAACCAAAAACAATTTAGTTACTTCCTAGATATAATGCGGGTACAGGCTTTGGGTAATACAGCTGTTACAAATGGGAGAAACTGGCCAAAACGTAAGGGTTACAGGCTCCATGCAAGTCCAAAATCCAGTGATACAATCAAATCTTAAAGTGCCGAAATGATCTCCTTTGACACCATGTCTCATATCCAGGCCAGGCTGATGCAAAAGGTGGGCTCCCACAGCCTTAGGCAGCTCCTATGGCTTTGCAGGGTACAGCCCCCCTCCTAGCTGCTTTCTTGAACTGGCATTTTGTGTTTGCAGCTTTTCCAGGTGCACAGTGCAAGCTGTCCATGAATCTACCATTCTGAGATCTGGAGGACAGTGTCCCTCTTCTCACAGCTCCACTAGGCAATTCCACAGTAGGGACTCTGTTTGGGGGCTCCAATCCCACATTTTTCTTCTATACTCTCATAGCAGAGGCTCTCCATGAGTGCCCTGCCCTTGCAGCAAACTTCTGCCTGGGCATCCTGGCAATCTAGGTGGAGGTTCCCAGACTTCAGTTCTCAACTTCTGTGAACCTCTAAGCTCAACACCATGTGGAAACTGCCAAGGCTTGGGGCTTATGCTCCCTAAAACAACAGCCTGAGCTTTACTTTGGCCCCTTAGAGTTACAGATGGAGCAGCTGGGTCACAGGACACCAAGTACACAAAACAGAGAAATACTGGGCCTGGCCCCAAAACCATTTTTTCCCCTTAAACCTCCAGGTGTGTTATGGGAGGGCTACTGCAAAGGTCTCTGACATGACTTGGAGACCGTTCCCTATGATCTTGGTGATTAATGTTCAGCTCCTTGTTACTTAGGCAAATTTCTGCAGTCAGTTTGAATTCCTGCTTAGAAATGGGATTTTCTCCTTTATCACATTGCCAGGTTGCAAATTGTCTAAAATTTTATGCTGTTTCCCTTTAAAACCTAATGCTTTTCATAGCACCCAAGTCACCTCTTCAGTGCTTTGCTGCTTAGAAATTTCTTCTTCTAGATACCCTACATCATCTCTCTCAAGTTCAAAGTGCAGGGAAATTTCATCTTATAAAGCCAACAGATCTTATGAGCCTTATTCACTATCACGAGAACAGCACAAAAAAGACCTTCCTGCCATCCACCACATGATTCAATTACCTCCCACCAGGTTCCTCCCACAACCCTTGGGAATTCAAAACTAGATTTGGGTGGGAGCACAGTCAAAGCATATCAGCCAGCAAAGACAGATAGTTTGACTTTTTCTTTTCCAATTTGGATTTCTTTTACTCCTCTTATTTACCTTATTGCTCTGGCTAGCAGTTCTAGCACTGTGTTTAGTAGGAGTCTTGAGAATGGGAATTCTTGTCTTGTTCCAGTTTTCACGGGAAATGGCCCCAGCTTTTGCCTATTCAGTATGATATTGACTGCAGGTTTGTCATTGACAGCTCTTATTAAAGTATTTTATTTTGCTGACTAATTTTTTGATATTTTTAATGATGAATAAATATTAGATTTTATCAAAACTTTTTTTGTGTCTGTTGAGATGGTGATACGGTTTTTGCTTTTAATTCTATTTAACTGGTGAATCACTTTCATTGATACGGTTTTAAAATGTTATACTATAAAATTTAAGCAATATGGACTGTTATAACCCAAAAGACATATTAATGAGCAAACAAAAATATTAAATTGAATCACATATATTTGATTAATCCAGAATAAGGCAGAATGAAGAAGAATTAAAAAAAAAAAAACCCATTCCTCCCCTGGCCCTCCACCCCCCCAGGCCCTAGTGTGTGATGTTCCCCTCCCTGTGTTTCTGTGTCTCATTGTTCAACTCCCACTTATGAGTAAGAAAATGCAGTTTTTGGTTTTCTGTTCTTGTGTCAGTTTGACAACAATGATGATTTCCAGTTTCATTCATGTTCCTGCAAAGAACATGAGCTCATTCTTTTTATGACTGCATAGTATTCCATTGGTGTATCTGTGCCACATTTTCTTTATCCAGCTTATCATCGATGGGCATTTGGGTTGTTTCCAAGTCTTTGTTATTGTAAATAGTGGCACCATAAACATATGTGTTCATGTGTCTTTATAATAGAATAATTTATACTCCTTTGGGTATACACCCAGTAATGAGATTGCCGGGTCAAATTGTATTTCTATTTCTAGATCCTTGAGGAATCACCGCATTATCTTCCAAAATGGTTGAACTAATTTACACTACCACCAACAGTGTAAAAGCCTTCCTATTTCTCCACACCCTTTCTAGCATCTGTTGTATTCTGATTTTTTAATGATTGCCATTCTAACTGGCATGGCTTGGTATCTCAATGTGGGTTTAATTTGCATTTCTCTAATGACTAGTGATGATGAGTTTTTTTCACGTTTGTTGGCTGCATAAATGCCTTCTTTTAAAAAGTGCCTGTTAATATTCTTTTCCACCTTTTTGATGGGGTTGATTTTTTTCTTGTAAATTTGTTTAGGTTCTCTGTAGATTCTGGTTAGTAGACCTTTGTCAGATGGGTAGATTGCAGAAATTTTTTCCCATTCTATTGGTTGCCAGTTCACTCTTTTGATAGTTTCTTTTGCTGTGCAGAAGCTCCTAAGTTTAATTAGATCCCATTTGTCTATTTTGGCTTTTGTTGCCATTGCTTTTGGTGTTTCAGTCATGAAGTCCTTGCCTATGCCAATTTCCTGAGTAGTTTTGCTTATGTTTTCCTCTAGAGTTTTTATAGTATTTGGCATCATGTTTAAATCTTTAATCCATCTACAGTTAATTTTTGTATAAGGTGTAAGGAAGGGATCCAGTTTCAGCTTTCTGCAAATGGCTAGCCAGTTTCCCCAACACCATTTATTAAATAGGGAATCCTTTTCCCATTGCTTGTTTTTGTCAGGTTTGTCAAAGATCAGATGGCTGTAGTTGTGTGGTGTTCTTTCTGAGGCTTCTGTTCTTTCCATTGGTCTACATGTCTGTTTTGGTACAAGTACCATGCTGTTTTGATTACTGTAGACTTGTAGTATAGTTTGAAGTCAGGTAGTATGATGCCTCCAGCTTTGTTCTTTTTTCTTAGGATTGTCTTGACTATGTGGGCTCTCTTTTGGTTCCACATGAAGTTTAAGGTGGTTTCTTCCAGTTCTGTGAAGAAAGTCATTGGTAGCTTGATGGGGATAGCATTGAGTGTATAAATTACTTTGGGCAGTATGGCCATTTTCACGATACTGATTCTTCCTAACCATGAGCATGGAATGATTTTCTGTCTGTTTGTGTCCTCTCTTATTTCCTTCAGCAGCAGTTTGTAGTTCTCCTTGAAGAGGTCCTTCATATGCCTTGTTAGTTGTATTCCTAGGTATTTTATTCTCTTTGTAGCAATTGTGAATGGGAGTTCACTCATGATTTGGCTCTCTGTTTGTCTATTATTCTTGTATAAGAATGCTTGAGATTTTTGTACATTGGTTTTGCATCCTGAGGCTTTGCCGAGGTTGCTTATCAGCTTAAGGAGATTTTATGCTGAGACAGTGGAGTTTTCTAAATATACAATCATGTCATCTGCAAATAGGGACAATTTGACGTCCTCTCTTCCTCTTCGAATATCCTTTATTTCCTTCTCTTGCCTGATGGCCCTAGCCAGATCTTTCAATACTATGTGGAATAGGAGCGGTGAGAGAGGGCATCCCTGTCTCCTGCCAGTTTTGAAAGGGAATGCTTCCGGTTCCACTTTTTGTCCATCCAATATTATATTAACTGTGGGTTTGTCATAAATAGCTTTTATTAATATTGAGATATGATCCATCAATGCATAGTTTATTGAGAGTTTCTAACACAATGGGCTGTTGAATTTTGTCAAATGCCTCCTCTGCATCTATTGAGAAAATCATGTGTTTTTTGTCTTTGGTTCTATTTATGTGATGGATTATGTTTATAGATTTGTGGATGTTGAACCAGCCTTGCATCCCTGGGATAAAGCTGAATTAGTCATGATAGGGAAGCTTTTTGATGTGCTGCTGGATTCAGTATACCATGTTAAGAAATATATGATTAATCAAAATAAAATTGGGAGACTTTACATTCAGGTCAGAGTTGTAGAGACATGGAATAATATTCCTCCCATCTCACAAGAAGATAAAAGCTGCACAAAATGCTAATTAACAACTCCTCCTGAAGCTACCAGAGAACAGAGGCAGCAGGGCACACAAGCAACCAAAAATCTGAAGAGATACAGGCACTAGAAGAGAGAAACAAAGATCCAATATTTGCTTCCTTGTAAAAGATTCAGTAGAACACATTATAAACTGTTAAGAAATTATAGCCAAAAGACTTCCTAAAAGTGAAGTGTAGCCAAGTATGAGTGTAAAACCCTTGGAGGCCACAGATAAAAGGGAGGTCTTATCCTCTGCAGGCTTTTTCTCCATAAACCCTATCACGTACTCACAGAGAAGATTGGGAAAAGTCCTGGAGAGGTTTTTCTTGTGTTGGGAGAGGAGAACACTGATTACTGCAGAAATTTTATAGAGGAAGATTTCCCCTATCTTCCTAACAGATTATTAACCTTAATCTGTAAAGGAAAAAGCAATAAATAATGTTTCCTGAGTCCTTTAGGACACTGAGGAAATGCAATGCAGCTAGGGAAAAGAACAGAGCAGAAATAAACAAAAATAAAAATGCATTCTCCCTAGGGGAATTGCAGGAATACATTATAATACATGCTAGGTCCAGTACTTCAGCTCCAAGAGGGTAAATAGCTCTTGTGAAGCCTATACTACTGAAATGTAAAGACACAGTTCCTGTCTAAGACTAAGGTTTAGTCATAACACCTCAAGCTCCACTCCCCCACCCCACTACCATAGGCTAACAAACACTGGGTAAAGATAATAATGGAATATACCTGGGAGAGCTGTAGGAGGAAGAGTTTCTTTAGGCAACAGCACAGAAAGAATCCAAATCCAAAAGGGAAAGAGAATGGAGGAAACAAATAAATAACAACAACAACAAAAAAAAATACCTACCTTCTGGCATATTAACCCCAACCTCAAAGCCAAGTTATTACTAAAGAAATTTGAACGCTATGGTGACGTGGGAGTAGTCATAACAATGATGGACCCTGAACTCAACTCAGCTCCTGACTAGATTATCTGAAGCCCTCACATAAGAAATCTTGAAGAATGAAAGGAGTTCGATTTTATGAGGAAAACAAAGGGTACCTCTCAGTATCTAATATCCTACAATACATTTCAAGCTTCTAACAGAAAATTATGAGACATACAAAAGGGCTAGGAAAAACAAATTCAGAAGAGACAAAGCAATGATCACATCCAGACTCAGATGAGACAGACATTAATGCAGCCAAGTATTAACCCTGAGTGGCATTTGTAGAATATTCTAATCTACAATAGCAATGTGAGCCTATTTTAAAAAATGCTTAACATGATTATTAGAAAAATAATTAATAAATCCATAATAAAATACCATTTAGTTATCTGAATGGTTAAACGGACTGAAAATACCAAAAGTTGGTGAGAATGTGGGACAATCATAACTCTCATACTTGTACAATCATTTTGTCAAAAGTTCTGTCAATAAATCATCTAACTAAACAAACACTTATTTTACAATCCTTTAATTCCATTGCTAGATTATAACCTCCTCCAATGAAAATATATGAATCAAAAAAAAAAAAAAAAAAGAAAACCTCAAATGTTTCACAGCAGCTTTATTAATCATGGTTAAAATGTGAAAGCAGCTGAGTCTGCTATCAGGAAAATGTATTTTGAAGCTGATGTATTTTCACACAAAGCAATACTGCTTACCAGTAAAAACAGGTGATATTATTTGACTTTATGTATTTTCAGTTCTGAAACAGACACAAGTAATCTATGGTCTCAAATTAACAGAACAAGCATTGTCTTTTGGGAAAGGGATGGGAATTGAATAGAGAGGGTCATGACCAAATTATTTAAGGCTGAGGATTATCTTTTATAACTTGATTGGACTTTAGTTTCCAATAGCAAGTTCATTTGTCAATACTCAGAAAACATACACTAAATGTTGTACAATATAATGTGTATAAACTTGATGTAAAACTAAAAGAACTCTGCATAAATATTGAATTTTATCTAATGATCTTTATCCAGATAAATTTAAAATTGTTCTGATGTTTTAAATTTAGTATGAATGTCATCAAAAAGAATATAAATGGATGAATGAGGGTATGAATGGACATCTAATGAGCACGAACAGTAAAATGGTTTTAGTGTATTCCAGGGCTGTGTGTACAAGTGCTCACTATAATTTATTTTTAACTTTGCTATGTGTTTTAAAATTTCCATAATAAAAATAAAGGGAAAAAATATAGAAAAGGCTGACTACTCTTTCCAACTACTAGCTGAAACAGAGAAAGCATACATTTTTTAAATGTTTTTAATTTTTCTATATGTGAAGGAATTTATAATAACAGAAATAAGGCTTAATGGTACCTAAAGTAACAAGGGAACATTTTATAAACTGAAAGAGTGAGCAGAAAAGTCATAGATTCTGCCCCAGATATCATCCAAGGGATATGGAAAAACAGCCAAATACAATAATTTCAAAAGGACAGTTACAGGAGGAACAAAGTTACTTTATTATTACACTCTATTGTATTTTCCCTTTCATTCTAACAGTTCCACACACAATATTTTCCTGGCAAAGTTAAATGTCTAGCTTAGATTGAACATTATATGGTTATAATATTCTCAAATTATTCAGGATGTGATTTTTCACCAGTGGAATGAGTTATGTGGTAATGGTAAGAATAATAGGCAGTGTAGCCAAACCACCCAGAATTTCACATTGGCTTTACATTTATTAATGGTAGAACAAAATATTTAACCTCACATAGCAAGTATTGTCATCTGTAAAATTGAGACAGTAATGGTACACATCACATGGAGTTATTGTTAGAATCAAGCTAATTAACGACTACAGAATCTAGGGGGAATACAACGTAAATACTACAAATTATTGTTTGCACTTCTATAAAGGCATTTGATATAGTAGCTAAAGTACTGTCTTTTACCTTTCCAGCATTTAATAAATTTATCAACAATGCCACAGATATAATCAGTCTAAGCTATGTCAGTGAATTTTTTGAAAGTGTAATTGAACAAAAATAACTAATCATGTTACAAAATAACTACTACAAATTCAAGAAATGAATAATTTTTCTTTAAAGAATTTGCACAAATTCAAGAAATGAATAATTTTTCTTTAAAGAATTTGCAATCGTGGACACATATTTTGTCACATGAAACACCATTAGTATTGGATTTTAGTTTTAAGTATACGCATTCATGCAGGTAGGCACACATTGATGATTGGCATGTATTTTCTAATGTTAGAAACATTCATTTGTATTTTCTGTGCATATTAACATAGACTTGATATGCAACATGTGCATCTTTAGGCCGATTCTCGTGTAACATTGTTGTAGCATATTTTTCTTAAGTAGTTACTTTCTCTCCATTTTTCTGACCTCCCTGAAACTCCCTTCTATGCAACTTTCTAGAGTTACAGATAAAACTGAACAAGATCAGAATAAAAACAGGTTAAAACAAATAACAACACACCCTTTGGGATTTATTTCCTTTGTGATGATTGCAACGATCTCAGGGTCCTCTCTTGATCCAATTCAGCTCTTTAACCATTTGAAATGGTGAGGGAGGAGGCAACTACGCTCTTGTTTCAACAGAGGTAAAAATCTGCATTTTTATTTGTTTTGTTTCAGCCCTCTATTTCATATTGGTTTTGTTGTTGCTATTGTTTTAGTTACATTTTCTAAGCCATAGTACATTGTTGTGGATTCTATTCAACACCTTAATTGCAATGGCCAAAAGTGCCACTAAATCGTCTCCTCCACAAAAGGGAATTTTAGCACTGAATATGGGATGTGGGGTGTGTGTGTGTGTGTGTGTGTGTGTGTGTCTGTGAGTGCCTTCTCAGAAAATAAATGGCAGTCTGTTCTCAATAAACAAAGAGATTTTCAAAGTAAATTAAATGTGGCTTAATTAAACTGGTACCTTTAATTACATTTCTAAATTTTAGAAAACATTACTGTGATGTGAAGGAAAAAAAGAAGTTTGTAGTCAAGACACATTTATTTAGACATTTAATCACTCTAAGCTTTTGTGTCTCTTTCGGTAAAAGAATAGCTCTCTTCAGTATATTTTTTACAATGACAGAATACGTAGACTTCTTGAGCAAATGAATTTCTCAACAACTTGTAGCTGTTATTAAGTGCTCTATTTTTTATCTAAATTTTATATCTCGGATCAATTCAGAGCAAAACAACAGAGAATTTTAAAATAGACAAATAAATATGCTCAGTATATAGAGGAATTGTGCCAAATTTGGTCAGAACAAATGACATCTAATGGAATTCAAAATAGACTTTTGATAAATTTTAAAGGTAGATATAATTATGACTAATTTTTAATTTAGAAAAAAATTTTTAATAATTTAATCATCTGCTATTGTTTTAAGAAGACACAAGAATAGTATTAAGAGGCACCCTCAATGATCATTTACATAATTATTCATCTCAATAATAAAAAGGTTTCTACTAAGCACCTGTTCAGAAAAGAATTATATAGAATATGGAGCTATCTTGCAACTCAAATATAGGAGTTTACATAGAAGGTCTATAAGACACATTGACATTATTCTGATAATAGATATTAAGTCTTTTGGGTAGTAAATGAGAAAATTCAATCCATTTTTCAAGAGAAATAATAAATAGTAATTTACATGAAATTCGTTCAGACATAGAGAAACATTCTGTCTGCGATAATGTGAAGAAATGAGACTTGGGTTGCAAATAAGATTACACATTCTTATTCCAAGATAAAAATAAGATGCCTATCTTTATAGGATTACTTTACTGCGGACCTAGGATTAAAGCAGTGAGATGAATGAAGTGGGCATTAAAGTTTCATTCCAGGACTGTAACTCAATGGATTTTGTGAATTCATCATTTTCACCTTGTAACAGATTTCAGCAATGCCCAAAATTACCAAGCAACCCAATTTCTTAGGGTTGTAGCAATGTCACAGATAATTAAATTGAAACTGGGGTTTTGTCCTGGTTTCAATAAATTGGCCAGCTGGACCTACAGCAACATCTCTTTATGTAGTTATAGAGATCTAGCAGTATGTTAATAAAGCCTCAGGGAGGTCCCACAAACTACTGGCCATTTTTTTCTGCAGGAGATACAGCTCTGGGAAAAATTTAAAACATATATGTGGTATTCCTGCTCCAATAAACAAAGTATAAGAATCCATGGTGTATATATGTACATGTGAATGTGTATAAGGTAGCCTAGAAAGTATTGAAAATTAATGAGGCATTATGGAAAAATGACTTATTCCTTCCCATTCTCAGTGCTGTGAATCCAACAATGCACAGCTGTCAATACTTAATGCTCAGAGAAAAACACATTTGCAATTTAATTAAAGAACAAGCTGGCACATTTTATTTAGAAATTTCATGGTAAAATACATATTCTCCCTCAACACACTTTTATTAAATCAACCTAATACCTGACATTTCTCACACTCCACTTGCCAATGCTGTTAACATTGAAATTAGTCTAACCAAAATAATAGGTAAGAAGATTATAATGAAAATAAAATAACTCAATTTATGTATAATTTAATTCAATTAGATAATTAAGCATAATATAAATAATATCATTCAATGCTTTTGAAGAATTCAATTCACTTAAAGTTAATGACTGAGTGAAAAAGATGGGGATAAAATTATGTACATTCTTTTATATTTTGTTTAGAAATTAAGTAAACATTATATTTTTGCTCATTCATTTAATAATTCAAATCAACAATGCTAGTGATTTTAATAGAATTGCTACATAAAGTTAAATATTACTTTTCCCAATTCATAATACCATAGTAATAATAATAATAAATATCAGGTTCTAATAGTGCCATTTTTTTCTCATCTGTTAAATAAAAGGAAGCTCTAATTATGAGATTCTCTCCCCAGGGAACCTATCCTTTACTATACATTTCTATGGCAATTTTCCCACTTATCAGAACAGTTTGGAAATTGCACATATTCATTTTTAGTTCTTTTATTTTTCTTTTTTTATTTCCCATTTATTTATTTTATTGCATTTTAGGTTTTGGGTTACATGTGTAGAACATGCAAAATTGTTGCATAGGAACACACGTGGCAGTGTGATTTGCTGCCTTCCTCCCCATCACCTACATCTGGCATTTCTCCCCTTGCTATCTCTCCCCAGCTCCCCACCCCCCACCGTCCCTCCCCTATTTCCCCCTAACTGACCCCAGTGTGTAGTGCTCCCCTCCCTGTGTCCATGTGCTCTCATCGTTCAACACCCGCCTATGAGTGAGAACATGCGGTGTTTGATCTTCTGCTCCTCTGTCAGTTTGCTGAGAATGATGGTTTCCAGGTTCATCCATGTCCCCACAAAGGACCCAAACTCATCGTTTTTTATGGCTGCATAATATTCCATGGTGTATATGTGCCACATTTTCCCTATCCAGTCTATCGTCGATGGGCATTTGGGTTGGTTCCAGGTCCTTGCTATTGTAAACAGTGCTGCAATGAACATTCGTGTACACATGTCCTTATAGTAGAACGATTTGTAATCCTTTGGATATATACCCAGTAATGGGATTGCTGGGTCAAATGGAATTTCTATTTCTATGTCCTTGAGGAATCGCCACACTGTCTTCCACAATGGTTGAACTAATTTACACTCCCACCAAGAGTGCAAAAGTGTTCCTATTTCTCCACATCCTTTCCAGCATCTGCTGTCTCCAGATTTTTTAATGTCCGCCATTCTTACCGGCGTGAGATGGTGTCTCGGAGGCAACACAACATATCTACAACCATCTGATCTTTGACAAACCAGACAAAAACAAGCAATGGGGAAAGGATTCCCTGTTCAATAAATGGTGTTGGGAAAGCTGGCTAGCCATGTGCAGAAAGCAGAAACTGGACCCCTTCCTGACACCTTACACGAAAATTAACTCCAGATGGATTAAAGACTTAAACATAAGACCTAACACCATAAAAACCCTAGAAGAAAATCTAGGCAAAACCATTCAGGACGTAGGTGTAGGCAAGGACTTCACGACCAAAACACCAAAAGCATTGACAACAAAAGCCAAAATAGACAAATGGGACCTAATCAAACTCCACAGCTTCTGCACAGCAAAAGAAACAATCATTAGAGTAAATTGGGAAAAAATTTTTGCAGTTTACCCATCTGACAAAGGGCTGATATCCAAAATTTACAAAGAACTAAAGCAGATTTACAAGAAAAAAACTAACAAGCCCATTCAAAAGTGGGCAAAGGATATGAACAGACACTTTAAAAAAGAAGACATACGTGAGGCCAACAAACATATGAAAAAATGCTCATCATCACTGGTCATAAGAGAAATGCAAATCAAGTTCTTTTATTTTTCAAATTCAAACATTACAGCCCTTAAATGTGTTAATAAAAGTTAAATTGGTATGTTACAAATTTTCAAGCTAAAGTTTTAGAATATTTCCTTTACACCGATAATATTTAAGTATGGATCTCCATGTCTTCTCTCTATATAATTTGTAAATATGACCCACATCAAAACAAGTATAGAGTTTATCAAGGATCCTCACTGTAAATTCCTCCTATGGTATTTATAAAATATTTTAAAAAACCGATATTCCTAAATCACAGCATATTTTTTTTTTTTTTTTTTTTTTTTTTAGAGTCTCATTCGGTCACCCAAGCTGGAGTGTAGTGGCCTGAACTTGCCTCACTGCAACCTCTGCCTCCGGGTTCAAGTAATTCTTCTGTCTCAGCCTCTTGCATAACTGGGATTACAGGGCCTGCCACCACGCCTAGTTAATTTTTGTATCTTTTGTAAAGACAGGGTTTTGCCATGTTGGCCAGGCTGGTCTGTAACTCCTGACCTCAGGTGATCCACCCACCTTGGCCTCTCAAAGTGCTGGGATTACAGGCATGAGCCACCTCGCCCAGCCAACATAATTTTATAATGCAGAATATTAAGAAAAACAGCTTTACTGAAATGTATTCTTAGACAATTGATATATTCTTCTCAAAAAGTCATCAATAAAGAAGCACATGTAATATATATTACATATATATACACACAGCAAAGGGACAAAGAGACAAATATATAAATTAGAATTATTAATAAAATATTAATAGTTATCTCTTGGGGTCAAATTAAGATTATATGACCATTTTTAATTTCTCTTTGTATATTTTTAATTTTTAAATTCTGTAGTAAGCATGTATTGATTTTATGATAAACATAAGCATCGCTTTTTAAAATTTGTCTCATGATCAAGTAGAGAAAATTATTAGCTTAAATAGTAAAGGCATTAATATTTCTGAAGCAAAATAAAAAGTAAAATTGTTTTATGACCATTTAATAAGTGTACATTCAATTGATAGTATTCAAAAGAGAACGTTTATCATAGCTACAAGATGCTCTTACAAAAAATCAAATTCCTAATACTAATTCTTTCTGGTATCTACCTAACCTATACTAAGTGAAAAACTGAATGGCATGTATAAATCTAGCTCTTCTTTATTTTAACTTAATTCTCTTCACAGGCATTTTTTACTTTATATTAATTTGCAATAATTTTATTTTGACTCTTTCAGCGATTTGTTTAACTTATCCTTACTTCTATCCCTCCTGAGAGAGGTCTAAACAAATGCAGCACAATGTGGTTTGGCCAGCAGAAACTCAAATAAGGTATAGAGATAACTCAAAGGAAAGGATTAAATTTTTGTGTAAAGAAATTGAAGGATAGTAAAGTCTTGCAAACTTCTTTATAGGTGATAGTATCTGAGATTCGAAGAATGCAGAGTCATCCAGGATTAGATATCAGAAAACTGGACTATTCAGTGTTCTTTATTTCCTCCTCCTCTTTCACTCACCTGTCTCCCACAATAGACAGGCCACAATGCTGTGGTTATTGCCAGTGCTTCCAGAAAAGTCATTCTGTTATCTCTGGGCTAAACAATAGTGACTGCCTCCTAACAGCTATAGATTTCTTTTCCTTTTGTTTTTCCTCTTTTTCTTTTTTTAATTTTTCTTTAAGCTCTTGAATATATGTGCAGAATGTGCAGGTTTGTTACATAGGTATATATGTGCCATGATGATTTGCTGTACCCATCAACCAGTCATCTAGGTTTTAAGCCCTGCATGCATTAGGTATTTGTCCTAATGTTCTCCTTCCCCTTGCCATCCACCCCAAGACAGGCCTTGATATGTGTTGTTGACCTCCCTGTGTTTTGTTTTGTTTTGTTTTTGAAAGGGAGTCTCCCTCTGTGGCCCAGGCTGGAATGCAGTGGCAATCTCGGTTCCCTCTATCCTATGCTCCCCAGGTCCAAAGGATTCTCATGCCTCTCCTGTAGCTGGGATTACAGGTGTATGCCACCAAGACTGGTTTCACCATGTTGGCCAGGCCCAGGCTGGTCTCAAACTCCTGACCTCAAGTGATATGCCTGCCTGGGTCTCCCAAACTGCTGGGATTACAGATGTGAGCCACTACACCGGCCTATTTCTAAAATAAAGATTTAACTATCTTACTTATAAAGGTAACAGGATACTCAATTGTTTATATAATAAATTCCAAAATAATTTCTATTGACCTTAAAGGCTCTCAAACATGCTTTTAAATAAATTTCCAACTTCTTTCCAGCAACGAACTCTGCCCCAC
The DNA here is from genome assembly GCF_009761245.1 of Sapajus apella. Lineage (NCBI taxonomy): Eukaryota > Metazoa > Chordata > Mammalia > Primates > Cebidae > Sapajus > Sapajus apella. The sequence goes on from NW_022436945.1 coordinate 45,879,872, forward strand.
CAATATGCTTCCATTCATAATATGCCCTATGCGTCTCAAAATGATTCCCATGTCTGGATTTCCATTACATCTCTATTCAGGCTCATGTTTAACCTCTGTCAATATGGCCTCCATAATGCCACCATCTCTTGTAAGTTCAGCTTGAATTCCATCTTACCTGAAAGGCTTTCTTCAATAACATCACTACTTTCCCCTTCTAATAGAAGTACCTGTAAGAGGTCTATAATCTGCTTTCCACAGGATTTTTTTTTCTTTTGCTAAAAACATCTATTATAATCTTTAGCCCCTCTTTAATCATTTAGTTTTTACAAATAAGTATCTTCTTTACTATGGTGTGAACTCCTTATGGTGAGAATAATATCTTGTTCTTCTTTGTGTATTCAGCATCCAGTGTACAAAAGAAGGAATGAAATAACAATGTGATACCCAAAGTTCCCACATAGTTCCTTTATTCTGTATTACATATGAAATTAAAAACTGTAATATTTATGTTTTATTTTGTAATATAGTTTTGACCATGTATTTCTCTTTTTCTAATTCCACATTTCAAGTGCACACAAACTAAAAAAAATAAAGAAAACAAAATGTCACTATTTTTTCCAGTAACATATGCTATTTCTTTCTCAATAAAATCTAACCACTGATTCGATAGGTGGTTTTTGAACATCCTTGAATAAATTTTCTTTTAAATAGGATAAAATTGGAATGCATTTTACTTTTTTAATATGCATTTTTCTAAGACAGGCAGAGATGCAATTTAAATACACCTGCTACACATAACATATATCTAATAGTCCTTTTTTTCTCAGAACTAATATTTCCATTCTTCCCTAATAGGCAATAAAATGAAAGAAAAATACAAAGTACTTGTGTTTTATAAGTGAAATAATGCTTCTGTGAATATTGGGAGTGCTTTGCAATTGCTTACTTTTATCTGGGAAATAATTTTAAAAGATTGAAGAGTTAAATGTGATAATTTAAAGCTTCTTGGTTTTAGTGTTCAGAAAAATTGAACTTACACATATTCTGAAATTACTTTTTTCATAAAACTTGTACTCATATCATTTCCGCTTTTCCTCATGTCAACAAGATAAAAGTATTTTTTTTTCCTCTCCTTTAAAAGAGACAATTTGTTACTATGGTTAGCTGAAAAAAAAAAGCAGAATCTTAGAAATTCAAATTTACTGTGTGATAAGTCTTTTATAATGAATAATATCTGTTTGTGTTTCCTCTTGTTAAATTAAGCATGTAAATAATTATTAAAAGTTTGGCACAAAATTTATTGATATATATTCTCACAATCCTTATGTCTATAATGTCACAAAGGAAAAAACAATGTCCTACCTGCCGTGAACTTACACAGATTGGAAAAGAGGATTTGGAAATTGCACAAGGAAAGTTGGGCAGCAGTGTCAACAAAATTAAGCAGTTGTAAAAAAAAAAAAAAGTCAAAATCTATTTGTGTAAGCCAATGAAATACTTTTATTCTGATGAACAAAGTCTGCACTACCCTTTCGATTAGCAAAGTAACTGATTATTTGTCATAAAAAGCATTCAAAATTCAAAATGAAGACATTGATATTTAAGTGAGTTGTTTCCCATGATACCTTCTGGATTCAAATAGAATAAAGGGAAATATTGTTATGCTCTACCTTACCTTAACCATTAATATCAAGATACATTTGTTCATATTGATTTTTTCCCTTTACTTAAAGCATAGGCAGGAGGAATCCCAGGTGTATCAAGATTTGCCATCTTTTTCTCCAGTATTTCATGACTTTCTGGCTATTAAGTAGATAGAATGATATCCAATGTTCACACAACTCTCAACTCACACTTGCAAGCTGGCATATACACCAATCCTTAGAGAGTCTACAAATGAAATGATGTGAAGTTCATCTTCACTAACCGCTCAGTCCTGGTAAGATAACTCCAGGTTCTGTTGCCAAAACAAATGAAAGAAAAACTTTGTCTCAGAAATATCTTACAGTGTGTTAAATAAAGTAGTAAGCTATAACAAAGAAATAAAAAAAAAAAAAAAGTTTGGATCCTTTACATAAGGAAGAAAATGAAATAAGTTTTAGGATTCAAAAGAGTCTCATGTATTCTCTCAGAAGCTTCAGTAATGCAACATTTACTGTTTCTTTTTTTATTATATTCCACGTTTTTCAGGGACAGGTTTATGTCTTGAGGGGACAAGGCTTAGCAGCTGCATGTCATAGCAATCAGACTGAATTTACAACACATTAAAATGCCAGAATCTACATATGTTTATTACAGTACTGTTCACAATAGCAAAGACTTGGAACTAACTCAAAAGTCCCATCAATGATAGACTGGATAAAGAAAATGTGGCATATATAAACCATGGAATACTATGCAGCCATAAAAAAGGATGAATTCATGTCTTTTGCAGGGACAGGTATGAAGCTGGACACTGTAATTCTCAGCAGACTAACCCAGGATTAGAAAACCAAACACCACATGTTCTCACTCATACGTGGGAGTTGAACAATAAGAACACCTGGACACAGGGAGTGGGACATCACACACTGGGGTCTGTCAGGGAGTCGGGGGTATGGAGAAGGGATAGCATTAGGAGAAATACCTAACGTAGATGGCGGGTTGATAGGTACAGAAAACCACCAAGGCATGTATATACCTATGTAACAAACCTGCACATTCTGCACATGTATCCCAGAACTTAAAGTATAATAATAATAAAAAAAGAAAAAAAAATTACTAGTCAATTTTTTGTAACTCCTCAAATCACACTTTCCTCTTAAAATATGTGAAAATCAATATTTTATATTAAAAAAATGCCAGAATCCGGAAAGTGAAGAGAGAGAATGGATGTTCAAATAATGAAATTAGTATTTCAGTAGGCCAGAATCTTAGTATGAGAATGAAAAAGGAATGACAGAAGAAACTAATGAGTTAATCAGCAGAGGAATTAGAGCAAGATAGCAGAATAGAAGACTCTACCAATTATTTCCCCCACAAAGACACCAATTTAACAATACTCTACATATAAAAACACCTTCATAAGAACCAAAATTAGAAGAGAACTGATGCTACCTGGTTTTAACTTCGTATCGCTGAAAGAGGCAGTGAAGAGGTAGAAAAAAATCATCTTGAATTGTTAGTGCTACTCTCTGCCTTGCTCTGCTGGCAGAGAGCATTTTATTGCACTTCAGGAGAAGGAAAACAGTAATTGTGTAGAATTGAACTCAAGGCAGAAAGAAAAACTAGACCAAATTCAGCTGACCCACACCCACAGTGAGAGCATTTGAACCAACACCAGCCAGAGAGGAGTCACAAATCCCAGTGGTTAGAACTTGAGTTTCCTAAGCCTCACCACTGAAAGCTGAAGTGTTCTGGGGTTCTAAATAAACTTGAAAGGCATTCTTGTCCACAAAACCGCAACACCTAAATGAGTCCTAGTGTTGAATAGGGCCCAGAGACAGTGGACTATAGGGTCAAGTGACCTACTGAGACACCAGCCAGGATAGCTAAGGGAGTGTTGGCATCACTCCTGCCCTAGCCCCAGGCTGCACATCTCACAATTCCAAAAGAAACCTCTTCCTTCTGCTTGAGAAGAAGAGAGGGAAGAGTGGGAAGTATTGTATCTTGCTTCTTAGATACCAGCTCAGTCACAGCTGGAAAGGACAGCAGTCAGAGTACTAAGGTCCTCTTTTCAGGCCCTAGTTCCCCGATGATATTACTAGACACATTCTGAGCTAGAAGAGAACCCACTACCTTGAAAGAAAAGGACCCAATGCTGGCAGCATTTATTGCCTTTTAAATAAAGAGCATTTAAGTCCAAGTTAACAAGCAGCATTACCCAGGTAGTATTCAAGGGTTTTGAGTGAGACTCTGAGACGTACTAACTTCAGGTGAGTCTCAGCACATTTACAGCTGTGGTGGGTATGGAAGAAGGTCTCTTCTGCTTGAGAAAAGCGGTGGGTGACTTACTCACAGCTGGTATCATACTCAATATGGATAAACTGAAAGCCTTGCTTCTAAGATCTAGAAGATGACAATGATGCCCCCTTTCACCACTATGATTCAACATGGTACTGGAAGTCTAACCTAGAGAAATCAGAAAAGAGGAAGAAATAAAAGCATCTAAATTAGAATGGAAGAAGCCAAATTATTCTTGCTTTCAAAAGATATGATGTTATATTTGGAAAATCCTGAGGACTCCACAAATATATTAGAATGAATAAACCAATTCAGTAAAAACACAGGATAAAAAATCAGTAGCAATTCTATATGCTGACAGTGAACAATATGAAAAATAAATAAAAAAAAGTAATCCCACAAATAAAATTAAATCTAGGAATTAAATTGTCCAAAAAGTGAACAATTTCTATAATGTAAACTATGAAACACTGATGAAAGAACTTGAAGAGGACACCAAAAATAAAAATATATTTGTTTTTTGTTTCAGAAGAATCAATATTGTTAAAATGCCCATACCACCCAAAGCAATTTACAGATTCAATGTAATTCCTATCACAGTACCAGTAACATTCTTCACAGAAATAGAAAAAAATCCTAAAATGTATACAGAACCACAAATGACCCAGAATAGCCAAAGATATCCTAAGCTAAAAGAAAATAACAGGAGGAATCACATTACCTGACTTCAAATTAAACTACAGGGCTATAGTAAGCAAAACAGAATAGTATTAGCACAAAAAGAGACACACAGATCAATGGAATAGAATACAGAACTCAGAAGCAAATCTGTACATCTATAGGAGACCCTTTTCAATAAAGGTGCCAAGAACATACACTGAGAAAAAGATGATCTCTTCAATAAATGGTGCCGAGAAAACTGGATATCCATATGCAGAAAAATGTAACTAAATCCCTATCTTGGCATACAAAAACTCAACTCAAAATGGGTTAAAGTCTTAAGTCTGAAACCTCAAACTAGCAGAAGAAAACATTGTGAGAAATCTTCAGGACATCAGTCTGGCCAACATTTGTTGAGCAATAGCTCACAAGCGAAGGCAACCAAAACAAAACTGGATGAATGAGAACACATCAAGTTAAAAAGCTCCTGCACAGCAAAGGATGAAAGCAAAAGTGAAGAGGCAAACCAAATAATGGAAGAAAATATTTGCAAAGTACTCATGTGACAAAAGATTAATAGCCAGAATGTATAAGAAGTTAAAACAGCTCTATAAGAAAAGAAATCGAATAATCCCATCAAAAATGGGCAAAAGATTTAAATACACATTTTTCAGAAGAAGACAAATGGCAAATAAGCATATGAAAAAGTTTTTTTTTTATGTTTTTTTTAATGTTTTTTTTCCATTTATTTATTTTATTGCATTTTAGGTTTTGGGGTACATGTGAAGAACATGCAAAATTGTTGCACAGGTACACACGTGGCAGTGTGATTTGCTGCCCTCCTCCCCATCACCTACATCTGGCATCTCTCCCGTTGCTATCTCTCCCCAGCTCCCCACCCCCCACCGTCCCTCCCCTATTTCCCCTCAACTGACCCCAGTGTGTAGTGCTCCCCTCCCTGTGTCCACGTGTTCTCATTGTTCAACACCTGCCTATGAGTGAGAACATGCGGTGTTTGATCTTCTGCTCTTCTGTCAGTTTGCTGAGAATGATGGTTTCCAGGTTCATCCATGTCCCTACAAAGGACCCAGACTCATCGTTTTTGATGGCTGCATAATATTCCACGGTGTATATGTGCCACATTTTCCCTATCCAGTGCATCATCGATGGGCATTTGTGTTGGTTCCAGGTCTTTGCTATTGTAAACAGTGCTGCAATGAACATTTGTGTGCACGTGTCCTTATAGTAGAATGATTTGTAATACTTTGGATATATACCCAGTAATGGGATTGCTGGGTCAAATGGAATTTCTATTTCTAGGTCCTTGAGGAGTCACCACACTGTCTTCCACAATGGTTGAACTAATTTACACTCCCACCAACAGTGCAAAAGTGTTCCTATTTCTCCACATCCTCTCCAGCATCTGTTGTCTCCAGATATTTTAATGATCGCCATTCTAACTGGCATGAGATGGTATCTCAATGTTGTTTTGATTTGCATTTCTCTGATTACCAGTGATGATGAGCATTTTTTCATATGGTTGTTGACCTCATGAATGTCTTCTTTTGTAAAGTCTCTGTTCGTATCCTTTGCCCACTTTTGAATGTGCTTCTTAGGTTTTTTTTCTTGTAAATGAAAATGTTTTAAACATCATTGATCATCAGAGAAATGCAAATCAAAACTAAATTGGGATATTATCTGACTACAGTTAAAATGGCTTATATCCAGGACAGGCAATAACAAATACTGATAAGAATGTGAAGAAAACAGAACCCTCGTATACTGCTGGTAGAAATGTCAATTTCTACAAGCACTATCATGAACAGTTTTCAGCTTCCTCTAAACCTAAACATTAGCTCCCATTTGATCCAGCAATCCTACTCTGTATACATCCAAAAGAAAGTAAAACAGCATATCAAAAAACTATCTGTACTCCTATGTTGGCTGCAGCACTGTTTATAACAGCTAAAATTTGGAAGCAATGTAAGTATCAATCAACAAATGAGGGAAGAAAGAAAATGTGTACTTATACCCAATGGAGTACTATTCAGCCATTAAAAAAATGCAGTTCCTCATTCACTCAAGCCACATTATAGTGCTCAGTAGCCACATGTGGCTCGTGGTTACTGTATTGGGCAGCACAAATAAGTAACATTTTTATCATCACACAAAGCTATATTGGACAACACTCGTCTCGTGCTCTGTAGAGCTAACCACACTAACTTCTAGCCTGGATTCACTTAAGAAATAAGAGTCTTGAGAGGAGAGATTATGGTAAGAAATTAACTCCTTGGAAACCCTAACCAAATAATCTTTCAAATAAATGCTGTTCCTCCAAATCATGATGTCATAAATATGTTTTCAAAATGAAACAAAGTATAAACATCTATGGTTGACACAGTTGAACATAATTAGCAATTTTCACTGAGATAAAATCAACACTCCAAACATAAAGAAAATACACACATATTTTTTTTTCCCATTTATTTATTTTATTGCATTTTACATTTTGGGGTACATGTGAAGAACATGCAAAATTGTTGCATAGGAACACACGTGGCAGTGTGATTTGCTGCCTTCCTCCCCATCACCTACATCTGGCATTTCTCCCCTTGCTATCTCTCCCCAGCTTCCCACCCCCCACCCTCCCTTCCCTATTTCCCCCCAACTGACCCCAGTGTGTAGTGCTCCCCTCCCTGTGTCCATGTGTTCTCATTGTTCAACACCCGCCTATGAGTGAGAACATGCGGTGTTTGATCCTCTGCTCTTCTGTCAGTTTGCTGAGAATGATGGTTTCCAGGTTCATCCATGTCCCTACAAAGGACCCAAACTCATCGTTTCTGATGGCTGCATAATATTCCATGGATACACACATATTTTCTGTTCAGTGCCTATTAAGAATTCAGTGATCAAAAGTAATTGCTTATTAATTTTATAACCAGAGGTAGTGATAAGGGTCAAAAAGTCAACAGGGTTTGATAGAACTGTAAAAATGAGTTTTTCAAAGATATTCCAAGAGATATTTGAAATCATTGAAAAAAACAGAGTTCACTGAAAAGCTGCACAGTAGGCCATCAATTTCAGCAGGAAATAAGTAAGTCACATACTGTAGTTGATATATAGGTTGAATTTTTTATTTTTATATAATGTCATCCTTTAATAAACAATACATAAATTTTTTTGTTTAAAACTTTCATTCAATTAAATAAATTTAAGTGTGCTTTATTAAATAAAGAACAAACAAAATTCAGAATCTGTGGCATCTTCATAAATCTGGCTTGGAAAGTGAATTTCAGGGAAATCTTCTTCCCCTAACCTACCCCAACCTCCCTTTCTATTTATATCTCATAACTGCCCCTAAAATCAATACCTGTCCCCCACCAAAAAAAGCCCATGGCCAGACAGATTCACAACTGAATTCTACCACATGTACAAAGAAGGCCTAATACAATTTCTGCTGAAACTATTTCAAAAAAACTGAAGTGAGAGACTCTTCCCAGTCATCTTGTGAGGACAGTATCATCCTGGTACCAAAACCTGGAATAGACACAACAAAGAAAGAAAACTTCAGGCCAGTATCCTTCATAAACATTGATGCAAAAATCCCCAACAAAATACTTGCAAACCAAATCCAACAGCTCATCGAAAAGTTAATCCGTCATGATCAAGAAGGCTTCATTCCCAGAATACAAGATTGGTTCAACATACACAATCAATAAATGTTTTTCATCACATAAACAGAACTAAAGACAAAAACCATGTAACTATATCAGATGCAGAATAGGCTATCAATAAAATTCAACAATGTTTGATGTTAAAAACTCTCAATAAAATAGGTATTGAAGGAATATGCCTCAAAATAATAATAGACATTTGTAACAAACCCACAGCTCACATAATACTGAATGGGTAAAAGCTGGAAGCATTACCGTTGAAAACTGGCACAAGACAAAGATACCCTCTCTGATTAAATATAGTACGAGAAGTCCTAGACAGAGCAATCAGGCAAGAGTAAGAAATAAAGGGCATCTGGTGGGGAGGATCCAAGATGGCTGAATAGAAACAGCTCTGGAGTGCAGTTCCTAGCAAGAACAACGCAGAGGGTGAATGCTCACCACATTTCCAAATGAGTTTTCACTGCCTACAGAGCAGGAGATTCCTAGGCTGAAAAGCGCCACAAGTTTTCAGCACAGCTGATGCTGCTGGTTGGTGCACAGAAAATCATACAAATTCCTGGCCTCTGTCCCTGGAATGTCTGGGAGACAGATCTGCCCATTCAACTGAAAGGGAGGGGACTGAGACAGGGAGCCAGGTGATCTGGCTCGGCAGGTACCACCCCCAAAAAACAAGCAATCTGAAACGTTCTGGATTGAGAGTTTTGCAACAAGCACAGCTGGACCCAGGACAGTCCAACTCAGTGGGGTAAAGGGTGTCTGCCACTACCGAGGCAGTCCGCCAATACCGAGGCAGTTCACACAGCAGCTGGGCAGAGCCTGTGGCAGCTCAGCAATACCTCTGCTGGCAGACTGTGACTAGACTACTCCATGCAGGGCAGGGTATCTGTGGAAAAAGGAAACAGCACATCAGGAACTTATAAATAAAGCCGACTTTCCTAGGTCAGAGTACCTGGGAAAAGAGGCGGTTATGAGTTCTGCTGCAGCAGACTTAAAGGTACCTGCCCAGCAGCTCTGCATGGTACAACGGAGCTCCCAGCACAGCACTTGAGTGCCTATAAGGGACAGACTGTGTCCTCAAGCAGCTCCCGACTCCCGTATATCCAAAGAGACACCTCATAAAGGAGAGTTTAGGCCGACATCAGGCAGGTACCCTTCTGGGATGAAGAAAACAGAAGAAGACTGGCGAGCTGGGAGCGGTGGCTCACGCCAATAATCCCAGCACTTTGGGAGGCAGAGGTGGGTGGATCACAAGGTCAAGAGATCGAGACCATACTGATCAACATAGTGAAACCCCATCTCTACTAAAAATACAAAAAATTAGCCAGGCATGGTAGTGCACACCTGTAGTCCCAACAACTCAGGAGGCTGAGGCAGAATTGCTTGAACCCAGGAGGTGGAGGTTGCAGCAGTGAGCCGAGATTTCACCATTGCACTCCAGGCTGGCTAACAAGAGCAAAACTCCATCTCAAAAAAAAAAAAAAAAAAAAAAATAGAGGAAGGAGAAGAAACTGACAGCAACCCTTACTTTTCTGTAGTCCCCAAGGGTGATCCCCAGGTAAGAGGGGTCTGGAATGGGCCTCCAGCATTCCTGCAGAGAGGCCTGACTGTTAGAAGGAAAACTAAGAAACAGAAAGAAATAGCTCAACATCAACAAAAAGGATGTCCACTCAGAGACCACATACAAAAGTCACTAACTACAAAGACCACGGGTAGATAAAGCTACTAAAATGGGAAGAAACCAGCGCAAAAAGGATGAAAACACTGAAAACCAGAATGCCTCTCCTCCTCCAAGGGATCATAACTCCTCACAAGCTAGGGATCAAAGACAGATGGAGAATTAATCTGATGAATTGACAGAAACAGGCTTCAGAAGGCGGGTAATACAAACTTCTCAGAGCTGAAAGAACATGTTCTAACCCAATGCAAAGAAAATAAGAACCTTGAAAAAAGGTTACATGAGACGCTAACTAGAATAAGCAGCATAGAGAAGAATATAAACTACCCGATGGAGCTGAAAAACACAGCACGAGAACTTTGAGAAACATACACAAGTTTCATAGCTGAATCAACCAAACAGGAGAAAGGGTATCAGAAATTGAAGATCAACTCAATGAAATAAAACAAGAAGGTAAGAATAGAGAAAAAAGAGTGAAAAGAAATGAACAAAACCTCCAAGAAATATGGGATTATGTGAAAAGACCTAATCTATGTTTGATAGAGGTGTACCTGAATGTGAAGGAGAGAATGAATCCAAGCTGGAAAACACTCTTCAGGGTATTATCCAGGAGAACTTCCCCAACTTAGCAAGGCAGGCCAACATTCAAGTCCAGAAAACACACAGAACACCACAAAAATATTCCTCAAGAAGAGCAACCCCAAGGCACATAATTGTCAGATTCACCAGGGTTGAAATGAAGCAAAAAATGCTAAGGGCAGCCAGAGAGAAAGGTCGGGTTACCCACAAAGGTAGACCATCAGACTCACAGCAGATGTCTCAGCAGAAATCCTACAAACCAGAAGAGAGTGGGGGCCAATATTCAACATCCTTAAAGAAAAGAACTTTCAACCTAGAATTTCACAACCAGCCAACATAAGTTTCATAAGCAAAGGAAAAAATAAAATCCTTTACAGATAAGCAATTTGAGAGATTTCATCACCACCAGGCCTGCCTTACAAGAACTCCTGAAAGAAGCACTAAACAAGGAAAGGAACAACCAGTACCAGCCACTCCAAAAACATACCAAATGGTAAAGGCCATAGACACAATGAAGAAAATGCATCAACTAACAAGAAAAACATCCAGCTATCATCAAAATGGCAGGATCAAATTCATGTATAACAGTATTAACCTTAAATTTAAATGGGCTAAATGCCCCAATCAAAAGACACAGGCTGGCAAATTGGATAAAAAGTCAAAACCCATTGGTGTGCTGTATTCAGGAAACCCATCTCACATGCAAGGACACACATAGGCTAAAAATAAAGGGATGGAGGAGGATTTATCAAGCAAATGGAGGGCAAAAAAAAAGGAGGAGTTGCAACCCCAATCTCTGATGAAATGGACTTTAAACCAACAATGATCAAAAGAGACAAAGAAGGTCATTACATGGTGGTAAAAGGATCAATGCATCAGGAAGAACTATTAATCCTAAATATATAGGTACCCAGTACAGGAGCTCCCATGTACATAAAGCAAGTTCTTAACGACCTGCAAAGAGACGTAGAGTCCCATTCAGTAATAGTGGGAGACTTTAACACTACACTGTCAATATTAGACAGATCAACGAGACAGAAAATTAACAAGGATATCCAGGACTTGAACTCAGATCTGGACCAAGCAGATCTAATAGACATCTACAGAACTCTCCACCCAAAATCCACAGAATGTACATTCTTCTCAGCACCACAATACACCTACTCTAAAATTGACCACAGAATTGGAAGTAAATCACTCCTCAGCAAATGCAAAAGAACAGAAATCGTAACATACAGTCTCTGAGACCACAGTGCAATCAAATTAGAACTCACTATTAAGAAACTCAGAACCACACAACTCCATGGAAACTGAACAACGTGCTCCTGAGTGTTGACTGGATAAACAATGAAATGAAGGAAGAAATAAAGATGTTCTTTGAAACCAATGAGAAAGGAAACACACATATCAGAATCTCTGGGACACATTTAAAGCAGTGTATAGAAAGAAATGTATAGCAATAAATGCCCATAGGAGAAGCAAGGAAAGCTCTAAAAGTGACACCCTATCATCAAAATTGAAAGAGCTAGAGGAGCAAGAACAAAAAAAATTCCAAAGCTAGAAGAAGATAAAAAATAACTAAAATCAGAGCAGAACTAAAGGCGATAGAGACACAAAATACTCTTCAAAAAATTAATAAATCCAGGAGCTGGTTTTTTGAAAAGATCAACAAAATAGAGAGTAATAGCCAGATTAATAAAAAAGAAAAGAGAAAAGAATCAAATAGATGCAATAAAAAACGAAAAAGGGGATATCACCACTGATTCCACAGAAATGCAAACTGCCATCGAGATTGCTACAAAAAACTCTATGGACATAAACCAGTAAACCTGGAAAAAATGGACAAATTCCTGGAAACTTGCACCCTCCCAAACCTAAAACAGGAAGAAATTGAAATCCTGAATAGACCAATAACAAGGGCTGAAGTTGAGGCAGCAATTAATAGCCTACCAACCATAAAAGCCCAGGTCCAGACTGGTTCACAGCTGAATTCTACCAGATGGACCAAGAGGAGAAGATACCATTCCTTCTGAAACTATTCCAAACAACCCAAAAAGATGGAATCCTTCCCAAATCATTTTATGAGACCAACGTCATCCTGATACCAAAACCTGACAGAGACTCAACAAAAAAGAAAACTTCAGGCCAATATCCACAATGTACATTCATGCAAAAATCTTTAATAAAATACTGGCAAACCGATTGCAACAGTACATCAAAAAGCTTATTCATCACAATCAAATAGGCTTCATCCCTGGGATGCAAGGGTGGTTCAACATACGCAAACCTATAAACATAATCCACCACATAAACAGAACCAAAGACAAAAACCACATGATTATATCAATAGATGTAGAGAAGGCCTTCGAGAAAAATTCAATATCCCTTTATGCTAAAAACTCTCAATAAACTCGGTATTGATGGAATGTATCTCAAAATAATAAAAGCTATTTATGACAAACCTACAGCCAATATCATACTGAATGGGCAAAAAGTGGAAGTATTCCCTTTTAAATACAGCACTAGATAAGGATGCCCTCTATCACCACTCCTATTCAATATACTATTGGAAGGTCTAACCAGAGCAATTAGGGAAGAAAAAAAAAATAAAGGGTATTCAGTTAGGAAAGGAGGAAGTCAAATTGTCTCTATTTGGAGATAACATGATTGTATTTAGAAGACACTATCATCTCAGCCCAAAATCTCCTTAAACTGATAAACAACTTCAGCAAAGCCTCAGGATTCAAAATCAGTGTGCAGAAATAACCAGCATTTCTATCCACCAATAACAATAGCAGAGAGCCAAATCATGAGCGAACTTTCATTCACAATTGCTACAAAGGGAATAAAATACCTAGGAATACACCTAACAAAGGATATAAAGGACCTCTTCAAGGAGAACTACAAACCACTGCTCAAGGGAATAAGAGAGGACACAAACAAATGGGAAACATTCCATGCTCACGGTTAGGAAGAATCAATACGGTGAAAATGGCCATACTGCCCAAAGTAATTTATAGATTCTATGCTATCCCCATCAAGCTACCAATGACCTTCTTCACAGAACTGGAAAAAAAAAAACACCTTAAAATTCATTTGGAACCAAAAGAGAGCCTGCATAGCCAAGACAATCCTAGGCAAAAAGAACAAAGCCGGATACATTATGCTACCTAATTTCAAACTGTACTACAAGGCTGCAGTAATTAAAGCAGCATGGTCTCGGTACCAAAACAGAGCTATAGACCAATGGAACAGAACAGGGGGCTTGGAGACAATGTCACACATCTACAACCATCTGATCTTTGACAAATCTGACAAAAACAAGGAATGGGGAAAGGATTCCCTATTTAATAAATGGTGTTTGGAAAACTGGCTAGCCATGTGCAGAAAACAGAAACTGGACCCCTTCTTGACACATTACACTAAAATTAACTCCAGATGGATTAAAGACTTAAACATAAGCGCTAACACCATAAAAATCCTAGAAGAAAACCTAGGCAAAACCATTCAGGACATAGGCATAGGCAAGGACTTCATGACTAAAACACCAAAAGCCTTGGCAACAAAACCCAAAATAGACAAATGGGATCTAATTTAACCTCAGAGCTTCTGTACAGCAAAAGAAACAATCATTAGAGTGAATCGGCAACCAACAGAATGGGAAAAAACTTTTGCAATCTACCCATCTGACAAAGGGCTAATAATCCAGAATCTACAAAGAACTAAAACAGGCTTACAAGAAAAAAACAAACAAACCTCTCCAATAGTGGGTGAAGGATATGAACAGGCACTTTCCAGAAGAAGGCATATATGAAGCCAATGAACTTATGAAAAAATGGTCATCATCACTGATTATTAGAGAAATGCAAATCAAAATCATATTGAGATACCACCTTATGCCAGTTAGAATGGCAATCATTAAAAAATCTGGAGACAACAGATGCTGGAGGGGATGTGGAGAAATATGAACACTTTTACACTGCTGGTGGGAGTGTAAACTAGTTCAACCACTGTGGAAGACAGGGTGAAGATTCCTCAAGGACCTAAAAATAGAAATTCTATTTGACCCAGCAATCCCATTACTGGGTATAGTACCCAAAATATTATAAATCCTTCTACTATAAAGACACATGCACACGTATGTTCATAGCAGCACTGTTTACAATAGCAAAGACATGGAATCCACCCAAATGCCCATCTACAATAGACTAGACAAGGAAGATGTGGCACATATACACCATGGAATACTATACAGCCATATAAACGATGAGCTCTTTTCCTTTGTAGGGACATGGATGAATCTGGAAACCATCATTCTTAGCAAACTGACACAAGAACAGAAAATCAAACATTGCATGTTCTCACTCACAGGTGGGTGTTGAACAATGAGAAAACATGGACACAGGGAGGGGAGCATCACACACTTTGGTCTGTTGAGGGGGGCCAAGGGAGGGACAGTTGGGGAGGAGTAGGGAGATCAGGGAGGAATAACATGGGGAGAAATGCCACATATAGGTGATGGGGGGATGGAGGCAGCAAACCACATTGCCATGTGTGTACCCATGCAACAATCCTGAATGATCTGCACATGTACCCCAGAACCTAAAGTACAATTAAAAAACAAAAAAAGAGAGAGAGAGAAAGAAAGAAAGACAGGGCATCTGAATAGAAAGAGAGGAAGTCAAACCATCCCTGCTTGCAGACAACATGATTCTATATCTAGAAAACCCCGTAGTCTCATTCCAAAAGCTCTATTAGCTGATAAAGAACTTCAGAAAAGTTTGAGGATACACAATAAATGTATAAAAATCACTAGCATTCCTAGATATCAAAAGCAGTTAAACCAAGAGCCAAACAAGAAAGGCATTTTCATTCACAATTGCCACAGAAATGATAAAATACCTAGGAATACAGCTAACCAGGGAAGTGAAAGATCTCTACAAGGAGAACTACAAATACCAGTCAAAAAAACTAGAGAAGACACAAATGGAAAAACACCTTATGCTCATGTATAGGAAAAATTAATATCACTAAAATGACCAAACTGCCCAAATTTCCCAAAGCAATTTACATATTTAAAGCTATTTTTATCAGACTGCCATTGACATTCTTTACAGAACTAGATAAAACAATTTTTAAATTCATAGGGAGCTAAAAAAGAGCCCAAATAGCCAAGACAATCCTAGGCAAAAAACAAACAAACAAACAAAAAAACCCAAAGCTGGAGACATCATGTTACCCAACTTCAGGATACACTGCAGGACTACAGTAACCAAAACAGCACAGTCCTGTACAAAAGCGGGTACATAGACCGATGGAACAGAACAGAGAGCTCAGAAATAAGGTCACACACCTATCACCACATGATCTTTGAAAAAGTTGACAATAACAAGCAACGGGGAAAAGACTCACTGTTCATTAAATGATGCTGGGATACTTGGCTAGTCATAAACAGAATACTGAAGCTGTTCACCTTTCTTATACCATATACAAAAATCAAACTCAAAATGAATTAAAGACTTAAATGCAAAACCCAAAACTATAAAAATCCTGGAAGACAACCTAGACAATATCATGCTGGACATAGGAACAAGCAAAGGTTTAATGGCAAAGACACAAAAAGCAATCATAACAAACACAAAAGTTGACAAATGGTATATAATTAAACTTAAAAGAGCTTCTGCACAGCAAAAGAAACTAGCAACAAAATAAACAGACAACCTACAGAATGGAAGAAAAATATTTGCACACTATGCATATGACAAACATCTAATATCCAGACTTTATAAAGAACTTAAACAAATTTACAAGAGAAAACAATCTCATTAAAAGGTAGACAAAGGACATGAACAGACACTTTTCAAAACAAGACATATATGCAGCCAGAAAGCATATGAAAGAGAAATGTAAGTCAAAACCACAATGAGACATCATCTCACACCTGTCAGAATGGCTACTATTAACATGTAAAAAATGACAGATGCTTTGAAGTTGCAGAGAAAAGGGAACATTTATACACTTGGGAATGTAAATTAGTTCAACCATTGTGGAAAGCGGTATGAAAATTTATTTAAAAATTAGTGCGGAACTACCAGTCAACCCAGCAATACTGTTACTGATATATACTCAGCGAAATATAAATTATTCTTCCACATGAATATTCATAGCAGCACTATTCACAATAGCAAAGACATGGAGTTAACCTAAATGCCTATCAATGAAGAATACATAAAGAAAATACGACACTTATATACCATGAAATACTATGCAGCCATAAAAAAGAATGAGATTATGTCTTTGCAGGAACATAGATGAAACTGGTGGCTATTATCCTGAGCAAACTAATTCAGGAATAGAAAACCAAACACCACATGTTCCCATTTGTAAGTGGGAGCTAAATGATGAGAACTCATGAACACCAAAAAGGGAACAATAGATACTGGGTTCTACTTGAGAGTGACAGATGGAAAGAGGGAGAAGAGCAGAATAACTGTTGGATACTAGGATTAACACCTGGATGATGAAATAATCTGTACAACAAACCCACATGACATGTGTTTACCTACATAAGGTTCCTCCATACCTAAAACAAAAGTTGAAAAAAAGAAAAAAACAATTCAGTATTGTCACATTTCTGACAATGTTTTAGAAATTGCATATTCATTCTTTTATGTTTAAGATGTAATGTTTACTATCAAATAGTCAAAAAGGATTTATCTGGTATTAATAATGGCAAACATTTATGTATAGTCTTTCATATTGACACTTATATGTAAGAGTGATAGATAAGTATTTTCAAAACAAGGATCAAACAAGGTTTTGAATTTTATTACTTCATTATACTTACTGGCCAATCTCCATTAAAGAGATTGGCATCATAATTTTAAATCAGTAAATGTTATTTGATTTAATGAATATGCTAAAATTTAATCCATCCCCAAAGATTGACATGGGGATGTTGTTTCCAATATTCAGATATTATAAACAACATCATTATAACAATCTTGTAATACAAGTTGTGGCTCATTTGTCCAGTTCTTTCTATATTACATTTCTGGGAGGAAATTTCTAGGTTAAATGTATACATATTTTAAAGATCATTTTTAACATGGAAAAGCATTTCAATTTGCTCATATACTAGCTGTGTATGACTTTGCCCATTTTCCTACCGTTCACAATACAAACCTGTTTCACTTTCTAAATTGTGGAAACAAAATTGACACTGATCTGAATCCATTATTGGTAGACATGTTTATTATATCCCACAGTGAGAAAACAAAATGAAACAAAACACTTTTCATTGAGTGATAAACCGTAAATAATTAGGTCATTCTGTTTAATTCTAGGCTCCAAACTTAATAAAACACCAGGCATTTTTCCATAAATTGGTAGTTCCTAAATGAGACAACTCGTCATGATTTCGCTTAGCTTTTATCTAAAGATATAACATGACCTTGTTGGTTATGATAGTGTTGTAGGAAAATTGTTCACCATAAATAGGCTTACTGAAAACCTAATAAATCTGATAATTCTGTTGTGTATTTTTTTCACTTCAGTGATTATTTTTACTTGTGTTCCTTTTTTATTTTTTAATTTGGTGAGCAGTGGTTTTAAAGCCTTAACTTCTGGTCACTTTTTTCAAAGCAAACTTCTTTTTTTGGTAAATGTTTTTGTCTCTATGTCTTTCTTTCATTGATGATGTCTATATCATTAGCTAAAAATGATCTTTCAATTTTAAAATAGTCACATATTTAATTACTACATATCTCAGCATACTTTTATGGGTTAATGCTCCATTTATGTTTCTTGTTTTGCAATGTATATGCCCTGCCTAACTTCCTATTTTTATTAGCAATGTTTTTTAAATTGCTAAAATTGGTTCTCAATTTAAAATGTTGCTATTTAATACAACATGTAGTGCTAATTTTGTCTGCATTTAATCATTCTGATTTTTTCTTTTATTATTATTATTTTTTATTATTTTTTAAAAATAAAGACATGGTTTCACTCTGTTGCCCAGGCTGTTGTCGTGCCATCAGTCCCAGGCTGTTGACACCATCACTGTCTCACTGCAGCCTCAATCTCTCAGGCTTAAGTGATACTCCCACTCCTGCCTCCTGAACAGCTGAAACTGTAGGGTGTGTGCCACCACACCTAGCTAACTTATTTTTATTTTTATTTTTACTAGACACAAGACCTCACCAAGTCACCTAGGCTGCTCTTGAATTCTTGAGCTCAAGTGACCCTCCTGCCTCAGCTTCCCAAGTTGCTGGGATTAAACGTGGGAGCCACTGCGCCTGGCCTGTTCTGTTTGTTGCCAAGTAATTTAAAACTATTTGCAGTCAAATCTATCATTACACATTCTTGCATTACATGTTCTTGCTTCAGGAAACAATTTTAATGCTAAAATGAGAAACTTGTTCATCAAATTTTTAACACGTTGATGATTTTGTTTTTAATATTTATATCATTAATTCGTTTGGATTTTAGCCTAAGGAGAAGTGATTCAAATACCAGCTTTCTCTATTACTAGTTCAAAATTTGAACAAATTCAGTGATCTTTGAGCTTCACTTCTCACATTTAAAAGGAGTTTAATATAATTGAGCTTATTCAGTGTTCCCAGGCATTAAATTAGATAATGTATATACGTGGTTTAACAGACATCATGCTGATCATAAATAATAAATGACAAAGAGGAAAAAATATAGATTCATACATAATGGAATGTTTTGATACATTATTTAGCAAAGACATTTAACGTAGAAGTTTAATTCTTTGGACATTCAAGTGATATTTAATGTCAGAACACAAATGAATACAGGCTTGAAAGTAACTTCGTCAAAATGTTTTCAATGGTATTTGAAACAGAATGAAAAGTTAAGCAGTGGTCATGAATACTGGACGCGAAGACAATATTTCCATTCATGGAAACTACTTTGGTTTTTGGAGTTCTAATCTTTATTCTTCCACTATTGTTAATGGAACGATGCAATAAACAACAAATAATTAACCATGATGACAGATCAACAAGTAAAGATAAACACAAAAATGATACAAAACAGAATGTTTGTGTTCACTATCCTTCAAGTAGTTTCAGATTTAGATTACTTCTAGGCATCCAGGCATCTGAGCTATCACCACAAATATCTAAATTGCTTTCTCGTGGGTTCTACAAAGCATTCTCTTTACTTTATCTACTCATTTTAGATGGCACCTCATTGAATTTCTCCCAGCCAATTTACTTTCTGCAAAGCTCACATTTCTCTTACAATGGAGAAATTTCTTTAGCTCTACTCTTTCAACTTTAGCTTAATAGCAGGAGGGCTTTCTTTAAGTTTCACTGTCAGCAGAATAGCACGAATTTAACATTTATGTGATCCATTTTTACTAAATAGCAGAGGAGAAAGTATTATGCCAAGGGCAAAGTGGGTATTAATTTTCTCTATGGTTTATACAATTACTTGAATGTATCCCTAAAGAAAATTAATATATTGATTAAACCTAATTAGCTTCAACTTACACAAAAGTATAATATGAGTCACTTTTATGATCCAGAAAAATAGGTTGTAGTGAAAATAAGGCATGGAAGTTTACAACACTCATCTGGCATACAAAGAGTCTAAAGTATGATGAGAGTAACATGAGAAAACATTCAAATTTATTAGAATAAATATATATATTCGTATGTAATTTTTTAAAAACATAGTAAAAGAGGGAATAGGCAAACATTCACTAATAATACCACTATCCAAAGGCCAGATGTTAGACTACTATTCTGATAAATCTTCCAGGCTTCCTCAACACAATTACACACCTACACAATTATGTACACACAAACACACATGGAAGTTTCATTTCATTCATTCAGATTGAAAATCTCTTTTTTTTTTATTTAACATTAAATTATCACACTATTCTCTTGTCATTTCTTTAATAAACATGTAATAGATGAATACCATTTGTGACAATGGTATATTGCTTATGTTCCAAACAAAACTTTATAAAAAATTGTTGTTTTCTTGTGGAGCTTATAGTTTGATGGAGAAGATAGATAAACAAATGGACAAATAAATAAAATATATACTTATGTTTAGATGTAAATATGGATATAATCATAAATCATTAAGAAAGCTATGAATTAAAGATGATAATCAAGAGTTGAATGGGATACCCAGTAAAATAAGACAGTAGAAACGGCATGCTACAGGGAACATTTATGCTGGGCTTTTAGTATCACATAGCAGCATTCTAAGAATAAGAAAACATATCTGAAGACCCTAGATGATGGCAAAAGCTTTCATTTGGAGGAACAATTTAAAAATACTAATTCCAGCCTCTAGTGGGAAAGAAGTAAGAAAATGTTTTAGAGACAAGCAGAAATCAAATCACTCCGATTTTTTTTCTTTTTTTCTTTATTAGTATTCTAATAAGGTTGAAGCAGTTAAATTGGGGATAAATTTGGACTCCTTTTTATCAACAGAATATAATAAAAGTAATACTAAGGCTTCTTCCAGGCTGATCACTTACAAACCCTATCACTACCATTTTCACTCATGAATCTAGTTGTCATATAAGAAATTCTACTACCCTGAGGGTACCATGCTGTGAGAAAGCTCAAACAACAGCATGAAGAGGCCACATAGAGGAACACTGAAACATAGGACCTGAGCGTGAAGTCAGCCAGCGTGTCTCAGCCCAGCTCAGCCATCAGGCTGATGCAGCCTTTTGAAAGGCTGCAGCTGGCAACAAATTAAGCATAACCACCCAGCAAACTCCTGTTCCAACACAACATAAATAAATAAAAATTTTTTAAAGTAGATAAAGTAAATAATATAAAGCAAAAAAATTAAAAAAAAAAACTCCACCTCCCAGTCAATCCCTGCTCAAAATTCTTGACAAATGGGATTATGAAAAATAACAAAATGGTTACCTTATATGATGAAGTGTAAGGATGATTAATTACACAGCATTAATTAAAACAAACAATAAACATATCTTATAGCAATAAATAAAAGGATATGACATGATATAATACAATTTCAGGTTGTGAGATTATTTGTTCACCTTTCCTAACCAAATATTTTTGATGGGACCTCCCAGGTTATCAATATAATATTGAATCATGAAATAACAGATTGAGTGCAATTAATGATGCAGCCCTTTTCTCACCAGTGAGAAAGTAAATACTATTGTTGACAGTTTCTTGTTAATAAGACTCTTCAACTACCAGCCCTATATGTATTTAAACATGACTATGCTGTCAAAATAAAAGTTTTAAAGACTTGGTTAAATTGTCCTTGTTAACTCATGAAAGATAACTATTTCTGTCTTTGAAATGTGGTACGGCATTTGTAATATTATATTCTCAGTTGGCATACAGCCTATTATACTCTTTTCTAAAATACTGTTATTTGACAATAATATAGAAGCTCCTTGTAAAGCTGATTTTCTCTATTAGTAATCAGTTATGTTTTTAGTACCTTGTGACCATACAGTAAAATTTTGTTTGAAATATCTATGTTCTCCTAAATAGCCTCTTTTCATTACCCATTTTATAAAAACACCACAAACCACGAGTAACCAAAAAGTAGTAAGTATAAGAATATACTGGTATTCTTTCTGCTTCTGTTTTTAAAATTATCTATTTTCTTCTTAACAAATGCTGAGATGTGCACAGAGATAACTGACTCATGTTATAAACATCCTGACTTTATATTACTAATAATTTTTATTAAACTCATTAAATTTATACTGTTTTTTACTAGCCAGTGAATTTATTTCATATAAGAAGTAAAGATACAAACTACAAAATAATTATTGTTTTATAATTTTAGAAAAAGTGATCAAAAATTAAAGTCAAAATTATTATTTTTAAGAGGAAGAATAAATAGAAAATTGATACAACTGAGATAAATTTGTAACTGGAATGTTATGTAATAGGAATAAAACAACTTTCAACGTAATGTATTTTGTATTAATACTTCACTCAAGTAGCTATTGATTGTATGCTTCATTTTATTATTTGCCAGTCTTCATTTTTATTCAGCTGCATCTAGTATTACCCTAGATGTTATTATATTATGCTTCCAGCCTATTTGCACCAACGATTACATTTACTAATACCACAAACAACAACAAAAAATACTAATCTCATGTAAGTATATGCAAATGATTCATGTCTTTGAAATTACAAGATTTCCTATCATACAAATACATAAAATTGTCAAAATCTCTCTATGCAAGTTCAGTTTTCTTAGAGAGGAAAATCCATTCTCCCCAGCTTGTGGAGAGGAAAACCCATTTCATCCCAATCTATGGAATCTACATCCAGTCTCAGGGGATCCTCAAATATTTGACCAAGGGTCATCTCTGCCACAGGTCCTAGGGTTGTTTTATGAAACGTTATTTTATTAATAGTACATAGTTCTGCTGTAACAATGGTAGTCTTAGGAAAGGTATATTAGCATAAAATTACTATCAGCAACAAAAGGTTAGGAGATAGAGATCTTCCTGACTGACGTAATGAAATTAAATTTTCTCCAAAATTTTTTAAATTTTCTATTAATGTAGCTAAAAACGTGAGTTAAGTGAGTAGCAATACAACCTAAATATAGCCATAATATGAGTGGACCTAGTTTTGCCTAAGAAAAATGGTCTTTACTTTTCTATCAACAGCAGTGTTGAGAGTAATTACAAATTGTCACACATACTAGTGTTACCTTTTCAGTTATTAGCTTTATATGAAAAAAATGAAATAACTACTTGCAGTTTGTGTTGCTGGAAACAACTTTACTTTTTCTCTATATACGTTGAGTTAATTATATTCATGATTATATTAATATGTCATGCAGAGTTGTTCCAAGAGGAGTGCTAAGGTGCAATTCAATTAACCTCATGAAAGCTCAGCAACAAGAGAATTTCTTATGCTAACTCGTAATGTGGTCTGTTACTAATGTTGATGGATGTGAAGCTACAGATAAATGGCAGGCAGACCCTACAGTAATCCTCAATGATGTCTGCCTACTGGTGTTAATGCTTTTGTATAATCCCTTCCACTTGGGTGGAACCTATGGAACCTGTGACTTGTTCCTAGCCAATAGAAAATGACAATGGTGTAGGAATATCTCTTCCATACTTAGGTTACATTTTATCTCTTCCATACTTAGGAGTGTTGAGATATCACTTCTGTGGTGCTATTATGTTCTGTAAATCTCTGTCACTAGAGTTGCTCTTGCTCCTTGCTGGCTCTGAAAAGCCAGGCCACTGTGTTGTGAATTACCTACAGAGAAGCTTCCAAGGCAAAAAATTCAGGCTTCCTGTAAGAGCTGAAGGTCTTAATTTTACCCTCACTGTGTAATAAATTCTGCTAACAACTTGAATAAGCTTGGAAAGAGGTTTTTTTTTTTTCTTCTTTTTTTTCTTTTTTTTTTTCCAGTGGATCCTTCAGATGAGAATGTAGCCTGGCTAACACAGTGATTGTGATAGCTTGAACAGAGGACACAGCTCATCTAAGTCCAGACATCTAAATCATGGAAACTACAATATAATAAACATGATTGTTTTAAGACACTAGATTTTTTGTAATATGTTATGCAGCAGTAGAAATCTCACATATGGAATTACTTTTGTTTAGTTCAGTGCTGTTGAATAGAAGTAAAATGTGAACTACATTATTCTAAGTGTCTAGTAACCACATTTAAAATCAGCAAAAAGAAAAATAAAAATTTGTAACATATTTTATTTTATATTATTTATTTACTTATATTTATTGTATATATTTCTATATTGGTATTATCTAATATGCAATAAAATGTTTTATTGCATACTATGTAATATAATATAAATATATATTACATATCCACATTATATACTATTGTATATATTGCTATATGTAACAATATATTGCTATATGCAATATATTGTATATATTGCTATATTGCTATATGCTAAATACATAACATTTAGATGTTATGTATTTATTATTTATGTGATGGTCATAAATTATTTATATATGTATTTACACTTAATTTTTATCAATATCATTAATAAATATTTTACTTTTGTTTTTCTTGTCAAATCTTCAAAATACACTTTTTACTTAAACATGACACATATCAATCCATATGCTAGTTTTTTATCAGAAATGCATATATGTATTTAATTTTCACAATATTTAAGGTATTAAAAATATGTTCATATAATCAAGTTGTTTCAGATATACTCAAAAGTTATATGGACAGAGGCATAAGGTTTTAGATTTCCAATTAATTATAATTATATAAAATTAAAAATTCTGTTGTTCATTCACCAGTAAATAATATTAGTACCCAATAGCAGCATGTAGCAAGTGGTTACTGGATATTGTTGAACGAGGCAGATTTCGACCCTGAAATTTATGGCCCATTTTTTTAGGCCCATGTTTATATTTCACATATTAATTGATTGTTCTAAATACTAGGAAACTTAACAATCATAAGGGGTGTTTATTTTAAAGGCATTTTACCCAGACACCTCCTCCTCCACTTCATTATGATCCAGTAGATTGGTGGTTGGATTAGGTAATTTTGATGCAGGTCGTCCAAAAAGTTACAATTTGAGAAAGTAATGGTGATAGAAGTTAATGAGGGCAGCAGTAGGGTGGGGACAGGAGACTGATTTGCCTTAATGCCTAAAGCTCATCTGGGTATTGTATACCCAAAATTTTACTGACTTAAATTAACACTTTGGCCTTAAGGCCATATTCCTGAAAAATAAGAGAAAAACTAAAGAAGCAAATCTCAAAAAGAAGACCATGCCACATCTTGTGTAGAAAAATAATGGTGCCCTTTAACTTGGCCCATCCTTAATGGAAACATTAAGGAATAGCAAAGAGGAACCTTGAGCTCCACCTAGTGTTTGGAGTGTGCTACTCACAATTTTTTGTTGCTATTATTACTATTTCAGTTACTTCATTATTTCATTTTCAAGCTACCATTCTTCAGATTGTCCCTTGAATTTAAACATAGAACAGAGTTTTAATCTTAGCCAATGTGCTTTTGATTTATATCCAAATCCTTGGATATTTTAGTTACATCCCAAATTTCCTCTACCACTTGTATGTTGATGATTTCCAAAACATTAACTCTCTGGACCCACATTTCTGAATTCTACTAGTTGTCAGCACCGTTTGAATGATACACAGGCACCTCAAACTCAATGTCTAAAATGAAAATTATAATTTTTACTTTCAGTAATTCTGAATTCTCCTTCTGTGTTTTATTTCTTGCTAAATGCATGACTATCCACACTGTTAGGGCCAAGCATCAAGGGTGTGCTCTTGAAGATTTTTCCATCTCATTTTCTTCTTTAGACATCAAAACCTAGTATTTTATTTACTTAATATGTCTTGATCCATTTACCTCCTCTTTATGTTCACTGTCACTGCCTTGTCATTCACACATGACTGCTTTGGAAACCTTCCATCCTAATTCTTTGATTGCTAATTCAACTTATTTTCTTGCTTTTAATTTTGGCCTTATACACTTCATCCTGCACTTATCTAAGTAATCTATGTAAAATACAATGCTGATCTTCATTATGCTCCAATATAAAATGACACCTCACAATTTTCTGGAAAATTCTAATCCCTCTAGTGTAATTAACAAAATCAGTCATGATCTAAACTTTGTATCTCTTTGGTCTCATTTTTATATGTCTTGTATGATGCCTGAAACATATTGTATGCTCAAAAAACTCCGAAGAGTACTTGAGAGAGTTCTTCAAGAATCAGAGAATATACATCTTGACACTTTCTCATTTCGGTTGTTAGTATTTCAAATGTTCACTTAAAATGTATCCAGGAAATTTATTTGAAAATATTGACTATCTGAATCTACTCCCTGAGTAAAGTAATTTACAAATATATAATATTATATGAAGGAAATAGTAATACTATTTCTCTAGCATAATAAATTAACACAAAATAAGTTTTACTAGAATATTTTTTAAAATAACATTTTGGTTTTATTAAATAAGAAGTCTAGCATGGCATAGTAGACAGAATACTGGAATGGGCTTAGAAAACTCAGGTTTTGGTAATAGTTCTGTCAATAACTAACTATACAAAATTTTGTCAGATAAACCTCTGTTGGTCTCAGCTCACAGTTTTCTTATCTGTAGAATAAGTTGACTAAAGTACATAATCTTTATGCTCCTTTCTACCTTAATATATTTAGGTCAGTGCTGTTAAACAGAATAATGGCCTCTGTCCCAGAAGACTTTATTGATTCTACTCTTAAATATATCAGTAATTTCACTGGAATCGTTTGTCAAGTGTTTTACATATGTTAAACATAAAATTTTTTAGTTTTTGATATTGGACAGAGATGCAATAATATACATATGAAGATAAATTGAAAGATTATATCTGTCCTTTGTGAATAAAAATATGAGCTTTAACAAATAACATAAAAGAAATTTAGTAATCTTCAGCCTTCATACTCTTTCAGATACGGTCATTAACAAAACTTATTACCCACTCAGCATGCTGGGACAGAAGAGTTATCTCTTAACAAGCAGATAAAATATTAATTATTTATAACTTGCTATTGTTTTTCTACTATGGTAATTTGTATACTTCAGAAGCACTCAATAGATGTTTAATTTATTGGTCACAATAATTATAATCTACATTCTAGATATTCTTAGCATATAAATACATTTATATAATTTTTCAATTGTGCTAAATATTAATATAAGACCAAAGAAAATCTAGATTACAGTTTTTATTTGTTGAACATTTCCTCCAGCTAATATATAAAATGTTCATTTCACTTTATATAGGAAACTCTCTGTAACAAATTATAGTTTTTTCATTTCAAAAATACAATGATATATTCCAAAATTGTCAACTCAGTAATTATCTAGTAATCAATAATGAGATGCCATATTATTGTTTTATATTATTAGAAAAATTTCCTAGAAATTCATAAAAAAGAAATTTATAGAAATTAATATTTTTCTAATGAAATAGAAAAAAACAATTTTTAGCTCTTACTAGAAGCAGAACTGACAATACATTTTCTATAATAGCCTCTTTTTTGTAGTGAAATCAACTAATGAAGTATTTCTTAATTAATAGAGTTTGGAATTTGAAATTCCAGCATGAGAGAAAAAAATTCAAGTAAAAATTCCCAATCATTCAGCAAGATAAACAATGGAAGTACTTATTACAAAATCTGGGTAAAAAAAAATATATATATATATAGTATCAAAAGATGTGTGATATAAATATTGCAGAGATAGTTTAACTCCCTGGGATTTTACTCTATTTGATATCAGGATATTTTAAAATATCAGAGGAACAATTTCTCAGGACAAGAAAATATTCTATCACTATTCTCCCTTGCTTTGTTTTATTTTATTTTTTTGTGTCCTTGATAAAGAATAAATGTGTAACCTATACACATTACATAGGTTATAAAAAAGAAGCATAGTATATGATGGTGTTTAATGATTATGTGATCCTATGTTTCTGAATTTTATTTTTCCCTACTCTTCATTTCAATTCATAATTTTTACTACTTTGGATATAAAGGGAAAATTGTAAGACTGTAAAATCTGGCTAGTCCTTTGCTATATTATTATCTAATAGGTAGTATAGTATAGAAGAAATAATGAGGCTCTGAAATGAAAACTAAACTTTAAAATTTTAGAGGCTCAGAAGCTGTAGAGAATAATTCTGACAGAATTTTGAAACTCACAGAGCATACATTTCTGAGACACTAGTCAGAATACTGCGAGCTGTCCTCTCTGTTGACTTATACAGAGGTTAGAGAACATTATTTATCTTCCCTAAAGTATCAGTGAAAATAATGAATTTTTTCCCTTCTTGTAGTTCTGCTATTCACATTTTTCTTTCAAATATCAAAAGAAAAGAATCACTTAACTTCAGAAAATAATGTTAGATGTTCAGTATGATTTGGATACAAGAGGAACAGATAAATGAAAAAGGAAAGTCTTATATATTCATACATTTATGTTTATAAACACAAACATAATCAAATTGTTAATGTTATAGTTTATAAAAAATAATATGCCTAATGTTATAGCTCTGTCGGAAAATGGTTATTACAATGTAAGCAAAGGAAATCTTTATTATGCAGTATGTTATAGTTGTTTATAACAGTTTGAATTTTATAATTAAAGGCAAGTAATATTAATATTCTTTAAAAATATTTAGCATTTTGCAGTTTATATTCCAAAGTCATATTATAATATTCATTTTAAATATTGAAGTTTTATCAAGTTAGGGAGAAAATAATTTATTTTAGCTATTGTTGCAGAAATACAAAACATAATTCAGCAAACTCTCATTTAATAGCATATTGTGTAT
Source organism: Sapajus apella (assembly GCF_009761245.1). Classification (NCBI taxonomy): domain Eukaryota; kingdom Metazoa; phylum Chordata; class Mammalia; order Primates; family Cebidae; genus Sapajus; species Sapajus apella. Next base: position 45,908,761 of record NW_022436945.1, read on the forward strand.
TATGATTCCTCTGTATATATTTTAAAAACTGAAATTATTTAGATTTAAAAAATTATATAGGTGCCTCAAAACTCACAAGGTTTTGTGAATCCATATTTTTCCTATCAAAATTCCCAAGTTTCTTTCATAAAAATAATAAATTTATAGTGAGATTGATTTTCCCAACTGGGCCATGGAAACAGGCTTCTTTGATTATAGAAAGTATTGTATTTATAAGGTAATTTTATATTAGACAATAGATAATCAACTAAAGAGAAAACCATTTTTAAATAATTAAATACATACATAGCATACACTTTGTCAGGTGTTAGGGATATGGAGATTCATGTCGGTGAAGAATACAATTAATGTTTTACCAACAAAGTCTATTGGTGGTGAAACAGAGTATGATACATGCTTTGTTAGTGTGGCATTCCAGGTTGGAGTGTCCAAGGAAGAATTATAAGAGGAAGAAACACTTAGAAACTGAAAATTAAGGAAGGCGAAGGTAAAAGAAGAAAATAGAGGAATAGACGAAGATGTTCAGGCAAATTAAGATGAAGCAGAGCGTAACACCTGTAACAGCCTGTAAAAAAAGATGAGAATCTGAAATACGAGTAGGAGAGACTGCTGAAAGATGAAGAGAGGATTTCAGGTATGTATGTCAGAAGGACTTTGAATATTAATTTAAGAAATTTGAAGTTTATTCAGAGACAAATGAGCTACTTGTGTCTTTAAGTAGGGTATGACTGGTGATAAGACTGAGATAATAGATAATAAAGTGTAATATTTTATTAATTTAAGAAAATGACATCTACGAATATGAAATAATCACATACCCGTGATATTTTTAACTCATTAACTAGTTAGGGTAACAACATTCATGATAATTCAGTTGGATGGTCTCCCAGTTTTGCTCTTGGCACAAGTAGGAAATACGTACCATTTGCTCACTCTGCGTTATAGCTATGAATGCCGAAATTTATTTACTAATAGATGAAAACTGGTTATTATCTCCAAGGGACAAAAAAGGTTTAATGTGGGGTTATCTTTTCTATAGGGCAGAAATTGATTATATTAATAATTGGCATTCCTATGGTCAATAATTATTTGCACTGTTACGAATTTCAACGAGATAAACTTACCATTATAGAACTGTAAAACAACCTGGTCAAAAGAAATTCAAAGACCAAAAACTCATACTCTAAAGTCCCAAGAGGTTCTGCAAGGCAATGCTCAGCATTGTACTGAAAGGAAATAGCAATCTGTTTTACCCATTTCCAAGTCTTTGACAATTTTCCTGGAAATTAAAATAAGTAAGTATATAATATTGAAACATATATAGTAATACGTAAATAAAAAATAATTATGGCTTGAATTAAGATAGTAATGTAAATGAAAAGAGGCGGATTGATTTGACAAGTATTTGAGGACAGATTTAACATAATGATTTAGATTAGGTAGTATTTCTATAAATTTCTATAGCTGCTGTCAAGTAAACGGCACAAATTTGTTGGCTTAAAACAACACACAGTAATTATTTTACAGTTTTGTAAGTCAAAAGTTTAGTACAGATTTCAATGTTTGAAAATATAGATGTCTATAGCCTGTATTGGTTTCTGAGAGCTTTACAGAACAATCTGTTTTGTGCTTATTCGGATTTTGCAGAATTCAGTTACATGGAGTTTTGAGCCTGAGCTAAATACTGTCATGAGATAATAACTGAGCTGACTAAATTTTAAGAAAAAATCAGAATCTAGACCAATCTTTTCTAATCATTTACTAAATCTTGTTCTGTTGACAATATGCTATAGTAGAATTTTAAGTTTTAAAATTATTCCATGCATTTAGACTAAGCTTAATTTTCTTCATGCCAGAATTCATCCTATTTTCTTCTGCTTTCCATAATGAAATGCATGTTTATCCCAACTAAATGGTCCATGGAATTATTTAAACGTGTCTGTTTACCTGGTGCATATAGCATTGGGAACTTAATCTTTATGTTCTACAATGGCTACTGATGTCACCGATGACCTAGTTTTCCCTGACAGAAAAAGTAATTTGTCTAGAACTTGAGTTGTTGCACATGAATTATTCTTTTATATAACAAGGAACTCCTTATGTTTCCACATAAGAAGGATGTAAATGTAAAATTAATAAATAAATGTAAAACACTTATGTATTATGGGGAAGAAGAGTATATTTGAGTATGTTGGACCAATTATTAATCTCTATTTTCCACCTCAGTAACTTAGGAGAAATAAGAGTAACAGGAATCTGTGGCAAACCAATTTTTTATGAATGGTATGTTCAGGGTCTTCTAACTATAATTTTAAAACAAAAATGAAATGTATTCCTGTTTAAATTGTGACATGAAGTGGTACTAAAGTTAAAACATATTATACCAGTGGAAATGGCCAAAACTGTCAATCTACAATTTTGGCTACCTATAGTTGTTAGCGGTAAAGAACAGCAAAACAAAAATACATATTAAAATGTAAACTGTTTAAAAACTGAAGACTTTAAAAAAGAATATCAGAAGACATACTGAATGCTGAATTATTATTTAAAATCTTTCCTTTATTTTACGTTTCTAGAATTTTCAGTATCTTCTTATTTTCCTTTCTCCATTTACCATGTTATAAGTTACTGTCAGCATAACCACCAATATAATTTTTAATTTGTTTTCAAGTCAAACAAAATTGTTAATATTCTACTGGTGTCATTCAATTGACAGTTTTCACATCAAGTTCAGTAAAGTTACTCTTTTTGATGTTTAGGCTTACTAATGGAGTTGTTGGCAGGGAAATCCACTTGTGTACATTGCATTACAATGTTATGAATAATCAAAAGCAGCACTTGCTGTGGCTCTTGGTTAATATATTTTTAGTATGCTAAACTTAACATTTTAAAATAATGAAAATGTTTCTTAAATAAAATGACAACATTATGTTATGAGTCATAAATGCTAATAGTGTTTAGTGTCATGAAGGACCATTTTTGCAAGTCCAAAATGTAAACACCTTGTATATTTCTAAGTTACAAAAGCACAAGAATTAGACATTTATTAGGAGAGATAATATTTGTATTACACAAAGCCCTCATAAGATCAATTTAAAAATTATTTTTAGAGTTCTAATTTTAAAGAAGTACAGTGATTCAAATTTTTTAAATTGTATGGAGAACTGCAAGATTTAAGTGAGGATTAGGAGGTTTGCTTTATATGGAAAGGATTCAGGAAACAAACATGTTCTAAGAAAAATATGATGAGCACATTAAATCATGAATGGAAAAATTTAGGCAAAATATAAAGAAAAATTAAAATTTAGGTAAAAATTTTTGCAAAAGAAAATTTAGTGAACTACAAAGAAATATCTAACAGGGAATAAGATATTCAGGTTAACATTTAGCACATTGCAAAAAATTCTAAAAATATTATAAGTTCCCATTATGTATGTTTTCAAAAATTTATATTTATTTTTCAAAACATTTTCTGAAACTTTTACTGTAGGAATCATATAAACTGTAACAGCTTTAAATTTTTAATTATATAAAATGATCAAATTATACAAAGTGATACTAATTTATAAAGAAAAAAAATTTAATTGGCTCACATGTCCACAGGATGTATAGGAAGCATGATTGGGAGGCCACAGTAGACCTACAATTACCATGGAAGGCAAAGGGAAAGCAAGCATGCCTTATCCTAGTGAAGCGAGAGAGAGGAGTGGGGAGAAGTACCACACATTTTTAAACCATAAGATCTCATGAGAACTTACTATCGCAACAACAGCATGGGAGAAATCTACCCCCATGAACCAATCACCTCCTACTAGGTCCCTTACCAACATTGGAAATTACAATTCAAAATGAGATTTAGGAGGCGACACAAAGCCTAAACATATCATTCCACCCCTGGCTCCTCAAATATCTCACATCTTTCTCATATTTCAAAATGCAATTACTCCTTCCCAACAGTCCAACAAAGCCTTAACTCATTCCATCACTGACTCAAAAGTTTAAGTTCAAAATCTCATCTGACACCAGACAAGTCCCTTCAATCTACGTGCCTGTAATATCAAAAATATTTTAGTTACTTCCAAGATACAATAAAAGAACAGGCATTGGGTAAATGCTCCTATTCCAAGCAGGAGAAATTGGACAAATCAAAGGGGCTATAGTTCCCATGCAGGGCAGTAATTAAATTTTAAAGCTCCAAAGTAATCTCCTGTGACTCCATGTCTCACATCCAGGGCACACTGATGCAAGAGGTGTGCTCCCAAGGCCTTGAGTAGCTCTGCCTCTGTGACTCTGCAGGATCCTTCCCCTGTCACGCCCTTTCATGAGCTGGTGTTAAGTTCTGCAGCTTTTCCAGGCACACTGTGCAAGCTGTTGGTGGATCTCTCATTCTGGGTTCTGGAGGATGGTGGCCCTCTTCTCACAGCTACACTATGCAGAGTCTCAGTGGGGTCTCTGTGTGGCAGCTCCAATCCTACATTTACCCTCTGCACTGCCCTAGAAGAGATTCTCCATGAGGGCTCTGACCCTGCAGCAGACTTCTGTATGGATATTCAGGTCTCTCTATACATCCTCTGAAAGTTAGGTGGAGGTTCTGTGCACCTGCAGGCCCAACACCACATGGAAGCTGCCAAGGCTTGGGGGTTACACCATCTGAAGCAACAGATAAAGCTGTTCCTTGGGCCCTTTACTCATGTCTGGAGCTGGAGCAACCAGGATGCAGGGTGCCACGTCACAAGGCTGCACAGAGAAGCTGGGCCTTTGGCCTGGCCCACAAAACCATTTTTTTCTTTTAGGCCTCTGGGCCTGTGATGGGAGAGCCTGATGCGAAGGTCTCTGAAATGCTCTGGAGGCATTTTCTCCATTGTCTTGAATATTGACAATCAGCTCTCTTTACTTATGCACATTTCTGAAGTAGGCTTGAAGTTTTCTACAGAAAATTGGCTTTTCTTTTCTACCACATGACCAGGCTGCCTATGTTCCAAACGTTTTATACTCTGCTTCCCTTTTAAATGTCAGTTCCAGGTTCAGATACTCTCTTCTTTCACACATATGAGCGTATATTTTAGAAACAATCTGGTGACATCTTGAATGCTTTGCTGCTTAGAAATTTCTTCCAGCAGATACCCTAAATTATGTCTCTCAAGTTCAAAGTTCCACAGAACTCTAGAGCAGAGCTAAAATGCCACCAGTCTTTTAGCTAAGCATTGCTCAAGACTGTCCTCTACACCAGTTCCCAATAAGTTCCTCATCTCCATCTGTGACCACCTCAGCCTGGACTTCATTGTCCATATCACTTTCAGCATTTTGGACAAAATCATTCAACAAGTCTCTAGGAAGTTCCAAACTTTCCCACATCTTTCTGTCTTGTCCTGAGCCCTCCAAACTGTTCCAATCTCTGCTCATTACCCAGTTCCAAAGTCATTTCCACATTTCAGGTATGTTTATAGCAGTACACCACTCTTGGCACCAGTTTTATGTATTAGTCCCTTCTCACACTGCTATATAAAACTACCTGAGACTGGGTAATTTATGAAAAAAAAAAGAGTTTAATTCACTCACAGTTCAGCAGACTTTATGGTAAGTATAGTTGAGAGGCCTCAGGAAACTTACAATTATAGTGGAAGGTGAAGAGGAAGAAAGCATGTCTTACCATGGCAAAGTAAGAGAGAGAGAGAGGAGAAGAGGAAAGTTCCACACACTTTTAAACCATTAGATCTCATGAGAACTCATTCACTATCACAAGAACAGCAAGGGGGAACTCTGCTGCCGTGATCCAGTCACCTCCCACCAGGTCTCTCCCCAAACATCGGGAATTAAAATTTTCTGTGATATTTGGGTGGAGACACAGAGCCAAACTATATTGCTGACATACCCACAGTGAATTAATTTTCAAGAAAGGTGCCAAGAATATACACTGGGAAAAAGATAGCCTCTTCAATAAGTGGTACTGGGAAAACTGAATATACATCTATAGAAGAATGAAACTAGACCCCTGTCTCTCATTACATACAAAAATCCATCAAAATGGATTGAAGATTTAAATCTAAGACATCAAGCTATGAAACTGCTACAAGAAAACTTTGGGGAAAATCTCTAGGATATTGGTCTGAGAAAAAATTTATTCAGCAATATCTCAGAAGTACAATCAAAGCAAAAATGGCCAAATGGGATCATGTCAAGTTAAAAAGTTTTGTACAGCAAATAATACAATCAATGGTGAAGAGACAGACTGCAGAATGGAAGAAAATATTTGCAAACTATTATCTGACAAGAGATTAATAACCAGAATATATAGGTAACTCAAATCATTTTATAGGAAAAATCTAATAATTGCATCAAAAATGTGCAAAAATTGAATCGATATTTCTCAGAAGACATACAAATGGCAGACAGGCATATGAAAAGTTGTTCAACATCAACGATCATCAGACAAATGCAAATCAAAACTAAAATGAGATATCATCTCATCCCAGTTAAAATGGCTTATATCCAAAAGACAGGCAATAACAAATGTTGGCAAGGATGTGGAGAAAAGTGAAACCTCATTTCCTGTAGGTAAAAATATAAATTATTAAATACTACAACCACTATGGAGAACAGTTTGGCTGCTCCTCAAAAAACTAAAAATTACAGTCAGTCAAAGGAGTAGTTCCATAGATATTAATTATATCTATTTTATTTCCATATCTATGTATATCTATATCCCTCTATATATCTATATCTATACATTTTTTATATATTAATGATTTCCATAGATATATTAATGACTACCAGTTGGAGTCAAATTGCATCTAGGATGAGGCTAGATTTAGATAAATAAGTCATATCTGGAAGCTCATAAAATATTAGCCATAGAATGTCATCTCAGACATTTATTAATATTACAATAATGTGACTCTGCCTTTTATATATATAAATGGGGATACTTAATTTAGTGTTGATGGAGTAACACTAAATTTTTACTTTATACTTCTTTAAAATTTTACTTTATAATTTTTCTTATTATTTCTTCATTAATGGAAGTAACATGAGTTATATAATTTATTTTTCAAATAAATTTTAAGACATTTTGCTGTCTATTTCTAAGCCTAATGTCTCATTTTGATGAGATGATATAATCTGAATAATGTTGATCAATATGAAATTTATTAAGATTTTCTTTGTGGACTGGATTATGTAAATATTTGGCACTTTCTGGATGTGCTAAAGAAAAATGTTTACCTTTTTCTTCGGATATAAAATTTCTCTCTAAATATTTTAGTTTAAATTAATTAATTATAATATGAGTATTTGTCTACATTATTTATCATTTATGTTTGTAAAGTTTACAGCTATATTTGTCATTTATTTTACCCCATAATCTATCATTTGTTGCTTTATAGGTTTTGAGTCTATGTTGTTAAGCACATATAGATTCATAAGACATTTATATTCTCTTGATCTTTGCTCCTTAACAGCCTGTACCATTTTATGATGTTTTTCTTCTATAAACATATCTTTAGCCTTTTCTGTATCTTTATTTTAAGTATGAGAACAAACATTTTGGGGTGCATTGGTGATTTATCTTAACATACATGAGTTTACTTGGTAATAACAACAAATTTATATCTATATTGTACCACTTGCTGTTTGGGGAAGTTTTTCACATATTTTATATTTACCAATTTTATCATTTTTTGGCTTTTACTTTCCTATATTGAATAAAATAATTATTTTTTCCTTGGATTTTTCTAGTATTCACTACATTCTTTATTCAAAATTGTCAGGTCACATCAGTTCTACCTTTATGGGAAGGCTGATTCTATCAGCATAAAGTTGATAATATTACCAATCCCATGAAGTTAGTAGAAATTCACTGAAACAAAATTCTCATTTATTCTCCCATCTTGACTTAGTTATCTATGTAACTAATTAAAATACTTTTTAATCAGTCGTTTATGTGCTGTAACAGTGGTTCTCAATTCTAACTGCCCAACAGAGTCACATTGATGCTTTTAACATCACTGATATTCAATATGCACCCCAAACCAATTAAATCAGAAGGCCTGGGAATGGCCTATTGACATTTGTATTTTGTAAATGGTCCCAGATAGTTCTAATGTGTAGTCAAATATTGAGAACCATAGGTCTAATCAAAAGCAAGTAGCAAATACAGTATAGTTCTGATCTTAATTGTATAATATTTTCCATTTATACTTATTTCATCTCGTAATTCCAACATGTGTTACTTTATATCTTTTGAGTCTGTATTTTGAGTCTGTATTTTGCTTTATATATTTTGAGTCTATATTTCTAAAAATGTCATATATTTATGATATTTATATTCTCTTGATTTCTGTTCCTTAACAGAATGTATCATTTTATGTTTTTCTACTGTAAACATATCTGTCATTAATTTATTTTGAACCAATCTATTTTAGTTTAAATGTTTTGTTATAAATTTCAATGTCTTTGTTATCATGTTTCATAATATTTAACATACCTGACACAGTTCAATTATAATGATATTCATGATCTTCACGCATCTGAAAATAAATAGAGAATATTGTTCATAGTCACATGTATACACTACACTAAGGGGAAAAAAAGGCAAAGCAAATGCTTTATAATTTCCAGTACACGCACAAAGAATGTTTTACATTTATCACTCTCAGGAATTACCAACACAATGACTATCTCATAATAGAAATTAATAAAGTATTTGTCAAATAAATAAATTCCCACAAGTAGCCATATTTAAAATATGTTTGCCTATTCAGTCTGTTTCCGTGTTCTTTCCTTTCCCATATATCCAGTCTTATGTTATATTTGAGAAAAGAATTTATTAAATATTTGAATACATTATACTAATGCCAAGATTTACTGAATGTGTACTAGTGCCAGTTAATGCTCTCATTACAATGTAAATATTAAGTTATTTAATCATCACAATAGTATGTGCTGTTATTGTGAAAAAAGTTTGATCAAGTTGCCCAAGTTCACACAGCTAGTAAGAGGAAGTGCCAGCACTTGAATTTAGACAGTTCATGGTCTTTGACTTTAGTCACTACCCTAACAACCTCCTTAAATATATTTTAATAATATATCAAATGTTTATTAATTCAAAATCTTGGCCCCAGTATGTTACTTTATTTGTATTTGTACTTAATTTTTTATTCTGAGGCAGGATCAAACTCTGTTGCCCAGCATGGAATGCAGTGGTGTGATCAAAACTCACTGAAGCTTTGAGCTCTTGGACTCAAAAGATCCTCCCTCATCAGCCTCCCTTTCAAGTAGCGCCTCACTGGGCATTTTGGTTTAGTTTGGTTTTGTTTGGACAGATGGGATATCACCACATTGCCCAGGCTGATCTCAAATTTTTGGCCTCAAGCAATCTTTCCACCTCGAACTTCCAAATTGGTGGGATTATAGGCGTGAGCCACTGTGCCTGGCCCAATTTTACTTTTATTAATACCTTACTTCTAAATGATCTCCTGGCTATAAAAGTTCCTAAGATTTTTCATTCTGCTTCATGACACTGATTTATTCATTTATATTTTTATTTGTTTCAGGATAAACAGAAACAATGAAAACTGAGTTAAGGAAATTGCTCACCTTCTTCACGTCTACACTCTTACATGCCATGTAAATCCAAAAGCAGGAGAGCTACTGATGCTGAGAAAAGAACAGTCTATACATACATGATCTTGAGTGTAATGGGGTTATGAGGTAGTGGTAGGGCATATAATATAAGGAGTCAAATGTTTGCAATACCCCATGCTAAGAGCATTCTAGATGTGAACAAATACTCTAGACACTCTAGAGTCAGTCTGTGCAGTCCAATTCTGGCACCGCTATTGGTTTTGTGGCCTTGAAGAATACGTTTGTATTCCACACAGTCCAGCATTCTCAGCTGTATTATGGGGATAGTAATAGCACTGATTGCATAAAGATTTTTTTAGACTTAATAACGTATACAGAATGAAGTTAAAACAGTACCTAACAATTAGTATGTCTTGCTTAATAATTTGTTATTCCTCTTAAGACATGTATCCTTTGGGCTCTTCTTTCATTGATATTTAAGTTAATAGCGATTTCATGTAACTGAGTTTTGGTGCTTGAAAACAATGTCATGTGTTTGTACATAGGCAACTCCCTACTCCTGCACTACCATCTGCTCCAGCACCCCAAAACTCAATGAAATTCATGTGTGAGTGAATGAATTTCACATGTTTATCATTGTGTTTGGCCCCTTATTACTTATTTTACTCTTAAACATGTCTAATTTTTACCTCCTGAAAATTTTAGAAAAAAGAAGGAAAGATTCTGTTATCAAGTAAAAGAATGGGGCATGGTGTTACCATCTTTTCAGTTATGAACTAAAGAATTGAATTGATTTTATTCTGCAATTTAGGACAGAAAAGTTCTGGTGCAATGGTATGACAGGACAGTAGAAATAAAGCAAAACTTCTATTTATTATTTAACTTCCTTCTAGTGTGAAATAGGTTAAGATTCCTTATTATTTGGAGATAAATCTCAAGAGAGCAGCTGAACTTAAAGGAAGCATTGCTTTGATTTGTTATAAAAGTGAATGTTCCTAATACAATGTTAAAAATTACCTAGCCAAGACCTTGGATGATTCATTACAACCAAGTGGTAATAGTGAGAGATCTACTTTTTCCTGGTTCATCTCAGTTTCTCCTTGTTTTTCTACAGTTATACAGTTCATGTCTCTGTCAAGAAGCACTAGCTTGAGGCAAGAACCTAAGGGCAATCAGATGATAATTTCAGCCTCTAATCCTACCCTTTAAGTAATTCTCTTTTATAAAGAAACTTAAGTTATTCTCATAGATACCCAGTGCAGTAAAAATGTGTATGTTATAGGTTAGGCTGTAGAGAGGATGGCTCATAACCAAGAACCACGGAGCAGGAGATTATGACCTACAGTGGATTTTAAAAATTGGAATCACAAATTTTTATTGACAAAATGTCTTTTAGAACAAGCATTTTATTTCAGTGCTGTCAACGATAGGCTCTGTAAAAACGTACTGATTATTTATATGACATGTCTCCAGTTTGGTTTTTAAATGATTTTAATAAAATATTCATTATATGTGCCTAGGTATTTCTTCTGAAATAATCATATCATGCTTGAGCGCTGATAGTGCAATGCTTCTGCCCAAGTTTTATTTGTAAGAAATTTCTCAAGCAAATCCATTTAATCATTTATTCATTCATTCAGTCAGTCAGTCAGCCAGTCTGTCAGTCAGTGAGTCAGTCAGTCAGTCGATCAGTGAATTATTGAGTAGCTGCTATATGCCAGGTAGGTACTGACTGCCGGAATTCAATGTGGATCAGAAACAGACATGCTTTCTGTTATATTAGAACTGGGGAGAGAGAAAGATCTTGAACAAATAACGACACACACGAGAATATATTTGCAAGAGAAAATTATTTTAAAAAGAGAGAAACATGGAACTCAGAAAGTGTAAAATAAGTACAGTAGTTCCTCCTTATCCACAGCTTCACTTTCTGTGGTTTCAGTTACCTGAGGTCAACTGTGGCCTAAATGCATAAACAGAAATTTCAGAAATAATTCATAAGTTTTACATTGCATGCTGTTCTGAGTAGACTGATGAATTCTTATGTTGTCCCACTCTGTCCCATGGGAACATGGCTCATCCTTTTGTCGTGTGTATCTACACTGTCTGTGCACTCAGCACAGACACTCAGCAGCCACCTTGGTTATCAGATTTAGAAAACAAAAACATAGTGTGCATAGAGTTTGGTACTCTCAGAGGTTTCAGGCATCTTTTGCGGGGTGGGTGTTGGAACTATTCCTGGAAAAAAGAGGGGACTAATTTATCTCTCCCAAACCCAAAAGTCAGTTGAAGCTTTTCCAAAGGATTATAAGAATTCTTGAATTAAAAAGAAAAAAAAATGTAGTCATATTTGTGAACCATCTTAATCTAAAATTAAGAATGTTCTGTGAAAAATCTATGGAAGATTATAATAGTATTTCTAAAAAGCACTTACCATTATAGATTATTTGATTAACAGTCTTTTTACTCATCTGTAAGATATATTGAATATCTCCTTCTATGTATATCTATAAAACTAATATATATCTCTATAAAACTTATGCTGATCTTATTTTTTAGCTTTTTATGAATACATAATAGTTGTAATAATGCTGATCTTATGATTGATTTGACTAGGTTTAGCCATCTACATAAATTAAAGGCCTAAGTTTAGAAAGTTAAGTATATTTGATAATACCAAGTGTCGCTACTATTTCATAAATAATTTTGGTAGATTAAAAGACTTTATAAAAATTTATAACCTTTCTTTTCTAATCAATATCAACAAAAATTGCAAAATCAATTTTGACTACTCCCGCATGTGACAACACTGATACAAGCCACTATATCTACTGGCTCTGGAAAGCTGACTACAAACTATAAATACATAAATGTGTAAATAAATAAGAAGACACATGATTATAAGATAACCCAATATACTTAACTGTTTTTTTTTAAAATATACATAATTTTATGAGTTAGGTATTTTTTAAGAGAGTTAAAATACATGCTTTCAATACAAAATTTGAGGATCAGATTTTAGAATTTAAAAAATAGGAGACTTTTCACATATGCTATTACTTTTGCAAACTGAAATACTGGAAACATATTATTTTGATGATAAAATACTAATTTTGGTTAACCATATGGCTTTTAGAAACATCTCTCAAAAATTATTGAAAGCTAAGACAATAACATTATTATTTAAATGATCGATTACTAAATTCAAAAATATTATTGACAAATATGTTGTTTTTTAATGTTTAGATAACATCCATAGTAGTATACACCAAGTTTACCTCTAATTCATTTTAGGTATATTTTATCAATGTTAAAATCAGCTAGCTCTTTGAATTTGCCATGTAATAATGACCTATATCTCTAGAAATAAAAACATTACTTAAAAACAATTTATGAAATTTGCTTAAGACAACACAAATCATCATGGTGGAGTAAGTGTTTGTACTAAAAGGTCCTGGATCCAGAGTTTACACTCTTACATACTGAGTGACTCATTTTCTCTATTTGTGTAATTAAATTGCAGTAATTATTTTCAATACCTTATGGAGCATGCACACACAAGTTTTTACTGTTAAACACTAAGTTTATACAATTAAGAAAAAATAATATAATTTATACTAAGTTTTTTTAAACTATAATTGGCATTATTAGACTAAATTAGTCTATAATTTAGACTATAACTGTCTATCAATCAAAAGTCATAGTATTGTAATCAATGTAGGTTTATAATATTTCTTTAAAGCATTTACCATATTATTGTGACCAGTAAAAGATTAAGGCTATTTTAATAGTGAATATTATTATTTCTATTTTAGGCTTCAATTTTAAATTTGTATCTAAGTTCCTTGACTTGACTTTTAGGTGAGGTGAGTGCAAGCCCATCTGTCAAAGATAAAAAGGATCCCTAATTGTCTGTTTCTCTAACACGGCTAAAATAATTTAGGAATTGTCAAACACAGCATTATCAATGCTGAAGCTGTAGGACTGAAGCTGTTACTTGTCATTGCCCTTAGAGTATTCAATAAGAACAGTTTCAATTAAAAATATATATTTTTTAAATTAAAGCTTTCAGTTAAAATAAAAGTAAAAATATTTGGATTAAACAATTGAAAGAGATATATGTGACTGGACATAGTAGCTCATGACTGTAATCTCAGAACTTTGGGAAGCCAAGGTGGCTAGATTGCTTGAGTGCAGGCATTCAAGAACAGCTTAGAAAATATGATGATACATTACCTCTAAAAAAACAATTTACCCGGGGGTGCTGGTGTGTGTCTGTAGTTCCACCTATGCCGGAGGCTGAAGTAGGAGGCTCACCTGAGCCTGGGAAGGTTGAGGCTGCCGTGAGCTGTGACTATGCCCCTGCACTGCGGTCTGAACAACAGAGGGAGACTAGAAAAAAAAAAAAAAAGAAGAAGAAAAAAAAAGAAAGATATATATGATTCAGATAAATACTATATCAAATATTTTAAAGAATGAGTAGGGCACATAAAACATGGACACATAAATAATGCTATAATTATAAAGGAAAAGGAATATATATTCATATATCAGTGTTTATATATTTTATTCCACTTTTCCTTTATATTCACATATCAGTTCATGTTTTCCTTTATATTTATTTACCAGTTCGTTATATTCATATATCACATATTCATATAACAGTTCAGTTTTAAATTTAAGAATTTTCTAACAAACAAATATATCAGTGTAGTATGAACCAATAAATTTTTTATTTTCTTTTTAATTGTGATAAATTGTAAATTTTGCTTTATGTTGAATAAAGTAAAAAGATAATGTGCGTACAAGTAAAATAGATCAACATGTTAAAATAGATCATAAAGTATGTATTGATTATGCTATTTAACAGGGCACTATTAAAGAATGTGTGAGGGATAATAAGATTTAAAATGCATTCCCCTTGGTAAGTTTCCATGTTACTTACCTGAAATACCTTCTTGCCTTCCTGCCATTCCATTTCACAAGGTAAAATTTCAAACATATTTCATAGCCTCAAATGTCACACTGTCATTTTAATTACGATCCTCTCTCTGACACAATTTACTTTCATGTTTCGTATTCCATTTTGAGTACTTGTGAGAAATAGACCCCAGAATGACCCTCGACAATCCTCACTCCCTGTACTTATGCCTTGAATAATCTCCTCTTTTGAATGTTTTAAGGACCTCTGACTTGTTCTGACCAATGGAATATGACAAAGATGAAGTGGTGTCACCCCTATTTTACTTATGCCATGTAACCAAGCTAGAGCTAGTGACCGTACTTGTGGATTTGAGGCAGTAAGCAGCCATGTTGAAGAAGCCCCTGTGGCAAGAAACAACAAAATCCATGGTACACGGTTATGCAGCTGTTAGGAAATGAGTTCTGTTAGCAACCTAAAGGAATTTAGAAGTAGAGTCTTTCCCAGTTCAGCCTCCAGATGAGAATTCAGCCTGCCTTGCACACAGACTGCAGCCTTTTGAAATCCTCAGTAGAGGACTCACCTAAGCCATGCCTGTAGTCCTACCCCACTGAAACTGCAAGACAGTCTATGAACATTAGTTAAGACAGTAAGTTTTTGGTAATTTGGTATACAGCAATTTAAAAAACTAACATATTATCTATACCGCTTTTGTGGCCACTCAATTATCTACTTGTCTTTGTCTCTACACCGTGAGCTGCCTCTAAGTTTGCTTATTATTCCGCTACTTAAAAGAGGAATAAAAAAATCCCTGGCACATTTGTTTATGTTGAATTTGCTTTATCACAAAACACACACACGCGTAAGTTAACAACTTCTTAGCTATTTTTTTGTAATTTAGTGTGTATTCAAATGTTAACTACGAAAACATAAATAAATGTATTTATTACTTCCATTTTAATGAGAAAATCGAAGCATGAAAATATTACATGGCCTTTTAATGGCAAAGGTAGGATATGAACTAATTATCTAGTTATAAACCTTTATTTCTTCTGCTACAAAGAAGATATTCAGCGTTACGTATTTCTGTCATAGGATTAGTGTGTTGTACATTAAGTGAAATACAATAGATAATATGCTTAAACAGGTGCCTAATATATAGTAGGATCTTAATAAGTTCCCAATATTTTTCATTATGCCTGAACACTGAGAAAGTTTAAAACTCAAATTTGTACTCAGTTATAGCAATAATGTCATCCTATAGCCAGAAAAATTTTATTATATTTCTTTTAAATTATACTTGTTTCACTTTCTGATATATTTCGATAATCCTGTTTTATAATTTTAATATCACGAATGTCTTATTTTTTAAAATAGTCAGGGTTTTAAATATATATGTATACACACACATATATAAGTAAATATAGAACTTACTCAACAGTATACATTTTGAAGAATACATCTTTTCTTTATCTATGAGACATTTCAAAAATTAAAATCCTCCTAACTAATTCAAGTCTATCTAGTGGCTCATTAAATTCTAACTTCTACATGAAAAAAAGAACTAGAATATTGGTTTTCTGCTTTCTCAAATGTTTTCGTTCAACAGAAACTGAATCTATTTTCCCTTGCTGAACTTTTCATTTTAAAACTCCCAACACTTCTGACAGTTTCAACCCATTTAGAATGGAAGGTCTATACAGGTAAGACATAAATGGAAGGCTGAGAATTGCTTTTTTTAAGTTACTATAATGAGACAACATCTGGGATGTAATAATTTTTGTACATTGTGAGAGAAATCTTATTGCATTGTCTCAGTTATACAGTGACATTTTAAAATAACGAATAATTCTCATGTCATTTCCTTTGTATATAAACTCTTCTGGATGTTAGTTTCTAGTTAATATTTCTAGATGATATAAATCTCTTCCTACCAAACCTCTTTGCTTGCTCCAACATTTAAATACTGGGAAAGACAAAATACCAATTATTCTTATATCTGAGTCATGTTAGAAATTATAAGCAATCATAAATCACTACAGAATGCATATTCAACATTATGTGCACTTTTCACAGAGGAAGAGAGAATTTCTGAATGATCTTTCCTTCTACAACTGACATTCACTATTTCCCTGAAATGGAGATTCTGGGTATGTGTTACTTTTTTTTTTAAGTCATATGGCTCACCAGCTATATTACTTAGCAATTATTGTATAACCAGCATCCCAAATCTTAAGACAGAAAAACTCAGTATTATGGTTATAGATGGTTTGGGCTCATCTGCTGGTAGAGTTTAGCCTTTTAATCTTAGGCTTACTCTTGCATCTGCTATCGGCTGTGGGTTTCAGTGGGAGCTGCCTGGTCTAGGGCAGTCACCCTCAAGTGGTTCTCAGTTGCCTGGGTGTCAGGTAGAGCATACTAGCCTGAACATATATACACAGGAACTGTGAGATCCAAGAGATAATTAGAAGATCGCAAGCCCTCTGAAAATAAAAAGCAATAAAGACTACATTATTACTTCATATGCATTTTATTGAACGAAGAAAGCTATACGGTCAGGTTTTATTGAAGAGTTGAGTAAGCAAATCCTAATTCTTGGTACTTCTAGCTTCTGAAGAATAGCATTGTAAAGAATGCAGATGCAGGGGTGGGTGAAGATTTGTAGTCATTTTTGCAAATAGTATGCCATAATGGCTTTCCAAGAATTTTACTAAATCTTCTAGCTTTAGATTTTTTTTAAAAAATTAGTGTAACTACATTTTGTGTTGAAAGCTCAATCCTGTGCCAAAATGAACTTAACATCCTACCTCTATATACAGACTGAATGTTGGAAGAAGATAGAAAAAAATGATACAATCTATTCCAGATGACCGCTATTACTCTCCTGCTGCCGGCTTCTTTGCTCAAGTGTTCATATTTGATCTGCTCCATTTCCCGCTTCCCTGAGAATCTAGAGGCCACACAGTCATTGTTGGCTACACAGACAGTAAGAGCATTGAACTTTGGATTTAGAAAGACCTGGATGTGAAGCCCAGTCATTGTCCAACTGTGTGACCCTAGACGGAAAATTTATCCTCCCAGTGCCTGTTTCCTTATCCTGGAAAACGAGTTTAATAGTCCACA
This sequence comes from Sapajus apella, assembly GCF_009761245.1. Lineage (NCBI taxonomy): Eukaryota > Metazoa > Chordata > Mammalia > Primates > Cebidae > Sapajus > Sapajus apella. Next base: position 45,926,387 of record NW_022436945.1, read on the forward strand.
TATTATATGTCTGTTGTGAGAACTTGGTGATTGTAAATAGCCCAAGAATGCTATTATACAGTAGATGTTTAATGCTTACTGATTTCCTCTACTATCAGGGCTTTCTTGGAATGTATTTTTTAAATTATAGGATCTCTTGAGTCATAAATAAAACAATGTATAGTTTTTTCACAAAGGAATAAACTTACAATTTTTCTATGGAAATACTTGGGTTGCAGATTAAAAGAGTGAACTTAATACATTATCCTAAGGTTAATAATTTTCTTGAGGATATTTTCATGGCTTCTTTCCAATCAAACATATGCCAAAAGTGCATATTTTCAAGGTGAATAATGAAACTAACGAGGTAACATTTAGGTGGTATTTATTCTTTGAAAATATAGAGAATATCAAGAACTCAATCATAATCAATGTACACAGGATTGGCATTATTAATATTTGATATATTTAGGGTTACCTTTAATAAGAGGATATTGAAGTCATTAATACAAATGAAAAGAAAAGACATAAAAAGTGGCATTGATTCGTAGGACATCAGAATATATTACTTGGCGCAACGCAATTATTTAAATGGTCTCCACTTAAACTGATGAGGTTAGAACCTCCTCATTTCCACAGGTATGTCTCCTTAGCCAGGCTTTTCGAAAGCCAGAAATGGGGGTAGAGAATTTATATTCCCTTCCACACAAATAACCCAGGAAAGCATTCAATCTCAGTAATGAGATATAAAGTCTAATTTCATTTCATGTGGGGGTGAGAAGAAGCAGATTGTTGCAAAGTCATAGACAAATGCTTATGAGATTCTTTTGAAATATATCTTTGTTCATTCAAATAAACAATCCCACATCATGACACCTTTGAAGAGTCTTCAAATGGAATGTGACTAGTAAACATCAAATTTAGACAAGCTATACGGCTGGCTATACATTATGGTTGCAATTTGACTCTCTATTGCCCCATGAAATGGTCCATAAATTTCTGCCTGTGAATTTCCTGTCAAAAACTACTCCCTACAATAAGTTCTCCAATCCGACCAGGTTGCTATTACCCGTTGGACTGGGAAATACTCATTGCCTTTGTATGCAAGACCAGTGGTCCCCAATTTTTTTGACATTCAGAAACCAGTTTCACAAAAGATAATTTTTCCATGGACTGGGAGTGGAATATGGTTTCAGGATGACTCAAGCACACCTTTATTGTGCACTTCAGATCTATTATTATTACATTATGATATACAATAAAATTATTATACCATTTACCATTCTACATTATGATGTAGAATCAGTGGGAACCCTGAGCTTCTGTTTCTGCAACTAGACAGTCCCATCTGGGGGTGAGGGAGTCCAATGACAGATCATCAGGCATTAGATTCTCATAAGCAACATACAACCTATATCCCTCACATGCATATTTCAAATAGGGTTTGAGCTCCTATGAGAATCTAGTGCTGCCACTGATCTGACAGTAGTTGGAGTTCAGACAGTAATGTGAGTGATGGGGAGCAGCTGTAAGTACAGATGTAGCTTCCCTAGCTTGCCAGCAGCTCACATCCTCCATGTGACTTGGTTCCGAAAAGGCCATGGGCTGATATTGGTCCATGGCCCAGGAGCTGGGGACCTCTTCCCAAGACCACATCCAGGCCATTTCCTAGGACTGGCTTTTGCTATGACAGGAAGTCTTTGCAAGTTTCCTGTCTGAGGTAAGCATCACTGCTTTTTCAACATTCCAGAGTCTGCTTTCTGCTTTCCTAACTGCTTGTAATGTTTCTAATAATCATCTTATGTGGATCTCCAGTATTATGTATGGTCTGGTTTTGTAAATTCTTGTAGAGCTTGTTTTCCATGTCTTTCTCATTTATTTTGGCATTTATATGAGTGCTACGTAGTAACTTCTTACTAATAGCCTTGACATGAGATTATGTCTGCTCCTGATCTTTCAGTGCCCACTTGACCTTTACTCTCTTGATCACTCAAGTTACTCTCTTCCCGGGGACAACACTCTCTCCCACATCTGTCCTGAGAAATTATATTCAATATCCTGTATATCAAAAGTGAGTTGTTTTCTTAATCACATAATGTACATGCATTATTTTTAGGGTTCTCAAATGTGGAAATTAGTCTGGTTTGTATAGCCAAAAGTAGAGGAAGCATTTAGTTTATAAAAATTAATAATTTTTTTAAATTTCATAACTTTATATAATGATATCCTGCATATACATCATTTAGTTTTTTCTCATCCCTCCATCCCAGTTATTTCCATAATTGTATTTTGAAAAGCAATTTATTTTTGAAAATATATTTTTATTATAAGCAATATTTACAAAAAATTTAAAGATGTACCTTGACATCATTGAACAGGAAATTTCCTAAGAGAAATCTTATTTTGAATATTGAAAATAGCATTGATAACATTTTGCTCTTTGCAAAGTCTGAGTAAAGTAATGAAGTTGTTTCTGCCTCTTATGTTGGCATTAAACAAGTTAACTTTGAAAAATTGAAAATAATTCAGGATCATAAAAAAGATTGCCGGAACTCCAGTCTCTCACTTTAAAGGCAAAGCAGTTCCCTTAAAGACCTAAAAACACTTTTTGGAGATTTAACAGTGTTATATTATCTATAGGAGCCTGGCGGTGACCATTTCATTTTTCTAAAGAAATCAAAATGCCACGCAGGTTTCCAGCTGTTCCTTACATCTCCTTCTTTCTCAATCGCTTTTTTTTGCTTTTTCCTACACGCTTGCATACTGTTGTCCAAAATAGTCACATATTTTGCTGTTTCACTTCATTCATTAGGCTTTTGCTTTAAAAACTGTCAACTTCTCAGAGAAGCTTTTGTTGATTACCTTATTCACGATAGCAACCCAATTCACTCTTTCTTTTCTCAATCCAGTTAATTTTCCTTTGAAAACTTGCCATTACTACATCATTTTATACACATATGCAAATATGCATATGCATATGTGTATAAAGTTATTGCCTGTAATTCACACTAGAATGTGTGATCCAGAGTGCCAGATAGTCTCAGAGGAAAGAGAAAAAATTGAACAGGTATATTAGTAAGTACACACACACATACACACACACCCATGCAATAGCATAGTACAATCATTTTCCAGTGTAGAATCATTGATACTTTATAATGACAGCAGCCATCTTAACCAAATAGGTAATTAGGATTACTAGCCAAAACTCAGCTGATAGGCAGCTAGGAAAAGATATCATCTATGCTATAGATCATAGCTATGCTAATTCCATAAATAACTTGGCATGCCAGTCAGAATCATTTTTTTATCATAAAAATAAGTTCTCAATTAGTAGAAAGTTATTAATTGCCAAAACCCATCAGTATGCTGCATCCAGACCCATTTCACATGCAAGGATACACAAAGACTCAAAATAAAGGGATGGAGGAAGATTTACCAACCAAATGGAGAGTAAAAAAAAAAAGCAGTAGTTGCAATTCTAGTCTCTGATAAAATAGACTTTAAAGCAACAAAGATCAAAAGAGGCAAAGAAGGACATTATATAATGGTAAAACGATCAATGCAACAAGAAGAACTAACGATCCTAAATATATACGCACCCAATACAGGAGCACTCAGATACATAAGGCAAGTTCCTAATGACTTATAAAGAGACTTAGACTCCCACACAACAAT
>NW_022436945.1:45930143-45932420 GCF_009761245.1 Sapajus apella
GGACATTATATAATGGTAAAAGGATCAATGCAACAAGAAGAACTAACGATCCTAAATATATACGCACCCAATACAGGAGCACTCAGATACATAAGGCAAGTTCCTAATGACTTATAAAGAGACTTAGACTCCCACACAACAATAGTGGGAGACTTTAACATCACATTGTCAATATTAGACATATCAACGAGACAGAAAATTAACAAGGATATCCACGACTTGAACTCAGACCTGGAACAAGTAAACTAAATGGACATTTATAGAACTCTCCACCTCAAATCCACAAAACATACATTCTTTTCAGTACCACATCACACCTACTCTAAAACTGACTATGTAATTGGAAGTAGATCACTCCTCAGTAATTGCATAGCATTTCACAGGTTTAAATGAAATATTCGTTGGCTGCTCGGTTGTTATTTTCCTCCATTATTCCTTCCTGTCTCCATTGTAAAGCACAATTATTGACATAAAAGGGGTTTTTAACACCCATTTTTAGACTGCATTCTAGCCTGGGTAATAAAGCAAGACTCCTGTTCTCTCTCCCTCTTTCTCTTCCTCTTTCTTTCTCTCTTTCATTCTTTTCTTTCTTTCTTTTCTTCTTTCTCTTTCTTTTTTCTCTTTTTTCCCCAAAAAAAGAAAGTTATTAATATTTTATAGTTAAAGAACTGTGTAAAATTGTCATTGATTCTTAAACATTTATTGGAAAAAGTCACAAAGAGACGGTTAAATACTGAAGAAAGTATTTTTTTAATTTTAAAACGGTACATAATAATTGTAATTATTTAGGGGATTCATAGTGATGTTGTGATACATACATCCTTTCACTCATTTAACATGACTTTGTGTTGGGAATGTTTGATACCCTCCTTCTAGCTATTTGAAACTGATACAGTTTGGCTGTGTGTTCCCACACAAATCTCATCCTCTAGCTCCCAAAATTCCCGTGTGTTGTGGGAGGGACCTGGTGGGAGATGATCGAATCATGGTGGTGGATCTGTCCCGTGCTGTTCTGATGATGGTGAATAGGTCTCATGAGATGTGATGAAATTTAGGGGATTGCAGGCTTATGCCATTATGGAGGCTGGGAAGTGTCATGATAATCCATCTGCCAGCTAGAGAACCAGGGAGGACTGTAGTTTGACTGATTCCAATCTGAGTGCTCAGAACCAGAAAAACTAATGGTGTAACTATTAGCCTGACATTGAAGGCCTGAGAACCCTGGGACTTGGGGAGAGGTGGAAGTGTGGTGAGGGGCACTAGTGTGATTCCCTGAATTCAAAGACCAAAGAACCTGAATTTCTAATGTCTGAGGACAGGAGAAGAAGGATGTCTCAGATCCAGGAGAAAGAGCAAATTCTACTTTCTTCTGCCTTTTTGATCTATAGAGTACATAATTAGAATTCACATCTGTATACTCTTCTACAATATTCCATAAACACCACAAAATATGAATTTGCATTTCAGCCCTGATCTTCAAATTAACCTTGAGCTACATCTGAACAACTTCTGTCTGATATTAATTGTATTAAATCACTGTGAGCGACTCCTTTGAATCAGGTTATTTGACCTTTCTTGTTCAGTTCTAGTTTTCTACATATTTTGAATTTCAATTCCTTTTCAGATATATGGTTTGCAAATATGTTTTCTCATTATGTGGATTGCCTTCGTACTCTGTTGATATTGTCTTCTGATGCACAATTTTTAAAATATTTATGAAGTCCAATTTGTCTATTTTTTTTGTTGTTGTCTATGCCTTTGATGTCATATCCAAGACATCATTGCCAAATCCAGTGTCGTGAAGCATTTGCCCTATGTTTTCTGCTAAGTATTTTATTGTTTTAGTTCTCCATGTAACTCTATGATCTATTTTGAGTTTATTTTTGTATAGGAAGTTAGATAAGAGTACAACTTAATTCTTTTGCATGTGAATAATCAGTTTTTCGAACACCATTTTTTGAAAAGACTGTACTTTTCTTTTGAAAGATCTTGGAATGCTTGTCAAAAATAATTTTACCACATATGTGAAGATCTGTTTCTGGGCTTTATATTCTATATCTCGTTCTATATATCTGTCTTTATTATACCACCACACTGTTTTGATTACTATAGCTTTGTGGTAAGTTTTAAAACAAGTAAGTAAGTCTTTCAACTTTGTTCTTTCTCAAGATTGTTTTAGCTATTTCAGGTCTAATGAGATTCCATATGAATTTTATAAAATAATTTCAACTTTTATTTTAGCTTCCAGGGGCACATGTGCCAGTATGTTAGGATCAA